>NC_073693.1:311935869-312102185 GCF_029784155.1 Uranotaenia lowii
GTTTTTTGGAAGCCTTAAATGCGATTCAAAACCCAACGATAAGTTTTAAAGAAAAAATTTTTTTTCAATTTCTTTTTTCTTGATTTTTGTTGAGTTATTTCTGAGTTTTGAGAAAAATTGCCCGGATTTATGATCGTCGCTTTTGAAATGAAATGCCCTGATTTTGCCAGGTTTTAACAAAAAGTTACCCGGTTCGTACGGAGGCCCGGGAACATGCTGAAAAAATTCTGGCAACCTTGATTCAAAAACTTAATTTTTAAAATCTATATAGTACCTATTACAGTCAAACTTGGATTCGCGAAAGTCCAGCGAACTGAACTTTTATTCTCGTTTGAAGGGGATTCTCACTTATTCAGGTGTTTTTTTTTTAATTTGTTTATTTAAAAGATTTATCTCAGAAAATGTGGAAGTAAAAGTTCCTCAGAATAGCTGATAATAAATAGCTCTCGCATGTAGACGTTATTGACTCTCATTTTAAGAAGTTTTGTGGTATGAAAATGTGAAGATCTGGCGAGTTCTCTCAGTTTTGGGGTAATACGCTTTAGACACATAGCATGAAAAAAAATTAATTGTTATTTAGAGTCAAAAAAATTTAAAAATTCAAACAAGATTTTTGTCAGTTTTGTTAGAATATTTTGAAGTTTAAGCTGAAAACAACAATATGCACATTAAGCCAGTTTCAAAAAATCGGCTATTTTGACTACTTTTATTAAAACATCATTTGCGCAAAAACTGTAAGTGATTTTAACAAAAAAAATTGCATTGACGTTTATAAAACATATGTCTGCTCATATGCATATAGTTTTCATACTCTTATCTATTGGAATGTGGGAGAAAATGAGTATTTTCCTTAATATGCGCATTTAGCCCACCTCTCCCCTGTCGAATCCGCCGGTAATTTTGTCTTCGTAAAGCACACTGCTTCAGATACCAAGCATCTGCACTTTACAATAGTCGCGAAACAACTGGCTCTTCTTTGTACACTCTGAAATTTCTTTCACGCTTTCTGCTTACACGATAAATTTGCAAACCTTATTAGATGTTATATTATAAACTGTTTGAACATAAATGTGTTTTCTTTAATCGCTAATTTTTTTTTCTTTTCTTTCGTCTATCTTCTTTTTTTTCTTTTATTTCATCTATCCTCTACAGAGGTTTTTTCACTTTTCCAGATTACACTGTTTATATATTTGCCAGTAAAGTACCCGATTTTTTCTTATTAGAACTTTGACATATTTTTTAAGTTATCCCGAAAACAAGAGTAGTTTTTTAAATACTAATTGTGTATTTAAAAAAATATGTATACTTTTAAAAAAAAAAGCCATAATCAGCCCCTCTTCAATCATTTGCGCCTCGAAAAAATGCATAATGTCACTTTGGGTAATCCGTTCAAAAAACAATGAAGAGGCCCTGAAGAACTTCTTATTACACTGAATCGATTTGGTTTTTTTTTAAACTTCTCTGGTTCTGCGGTGTACAAAAGTTTTTTGGTCAAAACTCATCCATGTTTTTTTTCAAATTTAAGTAATTTTTTGTAATACCTCAACAATGTCTGAAAAATCAGCATAATTTTTTTTTCTATAAAATAGCACCATCAAGTGCAATTTATTCCTTTTTGAAGATCTACAAATAAAATTACCAGTAGTGCCAAATTATATTCTTACCTACTTCATTTGGCACTTCAATTTAAAATTAAACACAGAAATTCTTGAATTTTTTAGTTATTTTCGAATAAAAATTCTGATTATTTGAACATATCTGCATTAAAATTAGATTTTTTAATATTGTTGTAAATATCTAAGATGTGATTATTTTTTACAGGTTTAATAATCTATTGAACAAAATTTATTGTAAAATATTTTATTTTAGTACCACATTAGCGTAAAACATAAATCAACATAACATTTTCAAAAAGTTTGTTTAAAATTTTAGTACATGAAGAAGTTTAAAATTTTGGTACGTCAATAACATGTAAAAAAAAATTTGATGCATCAGCAGCATATTATCCAAAATTTTCCTTTTTTTTCTTCCTGAATATCTTATAGGTACTTATCTAAAATTTAGCTTAGTAATACAAGGTTACATTTTGTGTTTAAAATGTGAAGACAACTTAAAGTCTAAGCTTGACAAAAAAATATTCCGATTTCGAAAAAGTTTTCAAAAATAGATTTTAAACCATTTTCAACAACATCCTAACCTCTGCAAAACATAGAAAGATCAAAATCTTCTTTTAAACCTGACTCTGAGTCCCTATGTGTTTATTGGGTTTATCTCACTTATTCAAAACTTACACTTTATTTTAAACGATTTTATTTAAGGAACTCGATTTTTTTTAATGAGTCTATCAGGAAAACTAAGACTTGGAGGAAAGTTTGTAGAAAAAAATATTTGAAAAATGATAAAAACTACAGCGCAGCGTGCAAGGTTTAAACCCGCAATTTCCGACGCAATAGGCCGACCAGGCAACCGAAGTCTGAAGTATACCCAATTAATTTGGGACAGAGCAAATCTTTCCCATTATTTTTGTCTTCTTCTGCAGATTATGGGTTGTCCTAGTTGGCCTAGAAAGCCATAGATTGCGGGTTCAAATCCTGCGAAGTGCAAGCAATCAAATTTTCTTTTCAACAAACTCAATATAAAAGTTTTTCATTTTCTTGAATTTGGACTCATTTTCAATACTTAATACTTTTACTTGAACTGAAATCCGAAAAAAAGTGTTGTAAGCAAACAAAATTCTGACTATCTGTGATTTTACCCATAAATTCTGTGACGGTTTTCTGAGATGCTTTTTTAATTAATTGCATTTAAAAGTCATGTCAAATTGCGTATTTTTTTTCATTTTACCTAAAAAAAATCAATTAAAATTATCAATTTTATCAAACTTTTCCAATTTAAAGTAAAAAATCCTAAATTTATATTGACATGAAAATTAAATTTTGAAAAATTGTCAAAAATCATAAAAATTTGTGAAATGTGTCAATATTACTTAAATTCTTTGTTCTGTGTCACAGATTCCGTGATTAGCTTAAAGTTCTGTGAAAATATAGATTTTTCTGTAATTTCGGCAACCTTGGTTGCAATATCTACAGCCTTAACTTTGATGCGGTAAATTAAACCTTCATATTTTTTTCTAATTGTTTGAGTTGTGAACCGTAATGGGTGAGAAGTTTTTGTTTTTAATAAAATACTATTATCTTGACCTTAAATAGTTAACTTTTACACAGATCTTGAAAAGAAAGATTTCAGTGTGGCCATATCTAGTTTTTCAGTAACTGAACGAAAAAAAACTTAAATTTTAAACTTTTTTGTACAAATCCGCAATAACTGTTATGAACCGGAATACCTTTTTTATTTTAGCTCTTTTCATTAAACGGTTTAAGGAAGCAATGTTTGTTTCGATTTAGTGTTTAAGAACATAAAACTCTCTCTCCATCCCACTATCCGATTTTGCTCAAGTTTGATATGTGAACTTCTGATGAGCAAAAAATTAATTTAAGCTTCGAGCGCGTCAGATTTATCTTGTTGTATTCCCTTTGTGCTAAGGTAAGTATCCTAGCTGTACACTTTTATTTGATAAATTTAAAAAATGCAAACAATATTGTTTAAGTAACAAAATGGTAATGTAATTTGTATATCTCTCTGTTGTATCTTTTTACAGAAATTTATGCCATTGACGGCTTAGCTTTTCTCTTTCTTTGATATCTCATATTTCTCTTATACTTCCCATCACCTTTGAAAATGTGATCATTTTCAGGCACAAAGATATACCAAGACCAGACTCTAACCATAAGATTTGATGTATGTAAAATAATTTTTTTTTTGAGCAAAAATTTCATATTTTGGATATAACTTAAAAGCAGTCAAACCTAGATTTTTTTTTAAATTTCTATTTCGGATTTTGAACATGATTTTACATAAAAAAATCATTTAACTTTTACTAAGCTAAAAAAAGGCTGTAAATTGATGTAGTAGCGAAAGTTAAATCCTTTAGAAACAGAGTTTTCAAATTAAAGAAATTGCAGCTTGAAGTTTTCTCTGCTTTACAAAAAAACAACTGTGATTTTCTTTGAAATTTTGTAGGGAAGAGTGGGGTTACGTGAGCCATGGGGAATCGTGGACCACTCTATAGATCTTAGCTGTGTGATGAGATAAAGATCTCAATCCAACAGATATCGTCGTCATTTTTCGTGATCATATATTCCTATATATTGTTGACTTATGTACGTAACATAAGCTTCTTTTCTTTAACTAGCTTAAAAATATACACATAAATTAAACAAGCACCCGAAAAGTACATCGGTGGGTGGGAAATCTAAAGTTCATAACAAAAATATGCTGATTTGTCTATGATGTTAGTATTGTCATGCTCTTTCCCAAGCAAAAGGATTTTTTATAAATTATCAACAAATCCCTCAAACGGAGCATTGTTTTGTCTACATGTTCAAAACTTAAAATAAATTAATCCTATCTGTAAAGTTTTAACATGCCAAATGAAGAATATCGAAAAATATTCGTCAATTTTTTTCAAGACGATACAGACGAACATAAATCCTATATAAAGAATTTTCCCAAAACGTCGTGAGCCAGGTATTTGAAATTACTCGATCATACACAACTCTCTTTTTTATTTCCTCACCTGAAATTACTTTCAAATGACAACATGAATAATGAAATTTTTTTAGTCAACTCATAAGTTTTGCAAGTTATTTGGTCAGTTTGGATATGCTGGCCCACGATTCATCACCATTTTTCAAAATCCAAAAAAAAAAAACTTTTTTCAAACAGTCAGAACTTGGGAAAATAATTTATTTAAATAATAATATAATAAAAAAAATATAAAAAATATAAAAATATAAAATATAAAAAATTCAAATGATTTCCGTTAAAAGTGTTGACAACCATACGATTTAACTTTTTTTATTTTTTCTTTTGTAATAAAGAAGTTTTGGATCAAAAAAGAAAAGTGATCTTTAATACCCCATTCTTCCCTTTGTTATATTGATTAAGGTTTGGAAAATGTGTTGCAATACAGTTAAGAGAGATTGGTGAAGTAGGAAACTTCCAAATTTCGCCATATTAAAACAATTTTCGGTATAATAATTTGTTAAAAAGCACTGATGCAAATTTCTTAAGTTTTGTCTGCTAATCTGTGCAAATTTTTAAGATTTTTGAAGAAATTGCAATTGTTTTTCAGTCATAACCGGTCGGTTTATCAAAAAAAAAAAAAACGGATTATTTTTGCTTAGTTTTAGTTCCATATTAAGTACAAAATTGGCTACCCCTGTTTTCCTGATAAGTTCAATGAAATCAAAATTCAAATTGCTCATGAGCATTTTTTTTATATTAGAAATATTTGTAGCGTTTTTGTACAGAAATTTGTAAATCAATTATTTTCAACGGTTTTTAATTTATTTCAAAGCTTTAATCCAAGACGATATTTCCGATCTCTTAACTAAAAAAAAACAGTTCCGGGAGCAACATTCAACTTAGGCAAAGAAAAAAAAACCCCACATCGGAAAACAAAAACCATACCATCCCGTGAAGAATTAAGGCCTATTTTTCATTGACGTCCCGGCGCTCTGGCTGCTGACTGACAGCTCTCTCATTGGGCTTATTAATTTTGATGTATATTATTTTTGGAAATTCATCGCCCTCGTCCTCCTTCCCAACACACAAAACTTCCTCCACAGGCCGACGGTCTCCAACTTCTATTGAGATCTGTTTTTGGCAACATTGTTAAATTTTTCATCGGCACCGTTTTTCCCGTTTTTTACCGATTTTTTCGGTACGCCCGCTCGCCTTTGTATCATGGGTAAGTTTATTTCCCCCCTTTTCTCGATGCTTTTTTGTGTTTTGCTTGTCGTGTTTCTGGTCTCAAATGTTGACTTTTCAACGTTTTTGGCGTTTCGGTTAATGAAAAGAACAAAGACCCGGTGGACATTTTGGTGGCCATCAACGAATTGAGGGGGTGAAGCATTTTGTGAATGAAAGCGGGAGAAGGCGTGCTCTGCCTATTGGAAAAATGGAGTTTTCGTTGATGTCGTTATAAATTATGCGGGTTTGTGTTGTGTCACATTGAGTGGTGGCAAATTTTGGCCTCATACTTGCTGGCACGAGGTGCGAGGAAAAAAAAGTGGGCAGGTAATTAATTTGGAATAAATCAATCTTTGCGGAAATTTGCGGCCATCCAATTTGTGAAAGTCGAGCCCCTGCTAGCCATTTTTCAAAGTTCACTCAGTTTTTTTAATGGCCTCAACGTTTTTCAAGAACAATTGGTTGAAGTCTAAATATTTGTTTTTAACAAATTGTTCTCTGTCACAAAAGTTCAATTTCTGCTTGATCTTTAAATTATTCATTTCCCTGAAGATATAATTTTGAATATTAAGTTCTGAGCACATTTTGATTCCCGTGGCGAAATCATTAGCTCCTCGTTGTTTGCAGAATCCATCCGTCCAGCTCATCAACATGGTCAGGTCGTCTTTATCGGCGTCATCATCATCATCGTCAACGTAATAATTCCGCGTCCTTTTTATCTTCATAATCATCTCGCCATCATCAATGGGATTCCATCGTGACAGGGATAAAGTGACATTATTGCTTTTACGCGATGGATTCATTCATAGTGAATGGTGGCAATGAAGAAACCTCAGAACCGGATGCTCTGAAAAGCGGAAGTCAAACACTGTTCATCCCTCCTTCCCACAATTCCGGGAGCCCAAACGATTTCACAGCAGCTGTCAAGAACCCTGCGGAAACGAGTGCAGATTTCTTTTGTTTGCAGGTACCAAGCTGCTCGAAAGTGGCTCCAGAGAGTGCTCGTGCTGCTCTTCCTTAATCTGCGCCTGTAAAGTGAAGAGAAAATTCTTGTTTTCCTACGGCGACAGCTACTGTCAGCTTTAGTGCATTTTCATTATTGTTCTATTTTTCCAACATTTTTATTTTTATTTTTGGAAAAATAACAAAAGATATATCGTTAATTTTTTACAAAAAAGAGCAACTGCTTCTGTTGGAAGTAATTTTGATTGAAATTTTTTTGACAATTTTCATACTGAATTTTTCAAATTTTAAATAAATTTCAAAAAAATTTTTGTAATACATTTATAAAAGTTCCAACTGATTCAAATCAAAAACTGTTAATTTAACTGTTAACTGTTAATAACAATTTAATTAAAAATAAAACTATAACTTTGGTAAAATTTCTTAACGAATTAAAGTTAGAATAATTTAAATAAAGACCTGGTTTGCTAAAATATTTACACAAATAATTAACAATTCGAATACAATTTTTATGCATATTGCCATGACCATATTGGTTTCCATTTCGACAATTTTGACAATTTTGACAATTTTGACAATTTGGACAATTTTGACAATTTTGACAATTTTGACAATTTTGATAATTTTGATAATTTTGACAATTTTGACAATTTTGACAATTTTGACAATTTTGACAATTTTGACAATTTTGACAATTTTGAAAATTTTGACAATTTTTACAATTTTGACTATTTTGACAATTTTGACAATTTTGACAATTTTGACAATTTTGACAATTTTGACAATTTTGACAATTTTGACAATTTTGACAATTTTGACAATTTTGACAATTTTGACAATTTTGACAATTTGGACAATTTTGACAATTTTGACAATTTTGACAATTTTCATAATTTTGATAATTTTGACAATTTTGACAATTTTGACAATTTTGACAATTTTGACAATTTTGACAATTTTGACAATTTTGAAAATTTTGACAATTTTTACAATTTTGACTATTTTGACAATTTTGACAATTTTGACAATTTTGACAATTTTGACAATTTTTACAATTTTGACAATTTTGACAATTTTGACAATTTTGACAATTTTGACAATTTTGACAATTTTGACAATTTTGACAATTTTGACAATTTTGACAATTTTGACAATTTTGACAATTTTGACAATTTTGACAATTTTGACAATTTTGACAATTTTGACCATTTTGACAATTTTGACAATTTTGACAATTTTGACAATTTTGACAATTTTGACAATTTTGACAATTTTGACAATTTTGACAATTTTGACAATTTTGACAATTTTGACAATTTTGACAATTTTGACAATTTTGACAATTTTGACAATTTTGACAATTTTGACAATTTTGACAATTTTGACAATTTTGACAATTTTGACAATTTTGACAATTTTGACAATTTTGACAATTTTGACAATTTTGACAATTTTGACAATTTTGACAATTTTGACAATTTTGACAATTTTGACAATTTTGACAATTTTGACAATTTTGACAATTTTGACAATTTTGACAATTTTGACAATTTTGACAATTTTGACAATTTTGACAATTTTGACAATTTTGACAATTTTGACAATTTTGACAATTTTGACAATTTTGACAATTTTGACAATTTTGACAATTTTGACAATTTTGACAATTTTGACAATTTTGACAATTTTGACAATTTTGACAATTTTGACAATTTTGACAATTTTGACAATTTTGACAACTTTGACAATTTTGACAATTTTGACAATTTTGACAATTTTGACAATTTTGACAATTTTGACAATTTTGACAATTTTGACAATATTGACAATTTTGACAATTTCGACAATTTTGACAATTTTGACAATTTTGACAATTTTGACAATTTTGACAATTTTGACAATTTTGACAATTTTGACAATTTTGACAATTTTGACAATTTTGACAATTTTGACAATTTTGACAATTTTGACAATTTTCACAATTCTGACAATTTTGACAATTTTGACAATTTTGACAATTTTCACAATTCTGACAATTTTGACAATTTTGACAATTTTGACAATTTTGACAATTTTGACAATTTGACAATTTTGACAATTTTGACAATTTTGACAATTTTGACAATTTTGACAATTTTGACAATTTTGACAATTTTGACAATTTTGACAATTTTGTCAATTTTGACAATTTTGACAATTTTGACAATTTTGACAATTTTGACAATTTTGACAATTTTGACAATTTTGACAATTTTGACAATTTTGACAATTTTGACAATTTTGACAATTTTGACAATTTTGACAATTTCGACAATTTTGACAATTTTGACAATTTTGACAATTTTGACAATTTTGACAATTTTGACAATTTTGACAATTTTGACAATTTTGACAATTTTGACAATTTTGACAATTTTGACAATTTTGACAATTTTGACAATTTTGACAATTTTGACAATTTGGACAATTTGGACAATTTGGACAATTTTGACAATTTTGACAATTTTGACAATTTTGACAATTTTGACAATTTTGACAATTTTGACAATTTTGACAATTTTGACAATTTTGACAATTTTGACAATTTTGACAATTTTGACAATTTTGACAATTTTGACAATTTTGCCAATTTTGCCAATTTTGACAATTCTGACAATTTTGACAATTTTGACAATTTTGACAATTTTGACAATTTTGACAATTTTGACAATTTTGACAATTTTGACAATTTTGACAATTTTGACAATTTTGACAATTTTGACAATTTTGACAATTTCGACAATTTTGACAATTTTGACAATTTTGACAATTTTGACAATTTTGACAATTTTGACAATTTTGACAATTTTGACAATTTTGACAATTTTGACAATTTTGACAATTTTGACAATTTTGACAATTTTGACAATTTTGACAATTTTGACAATTTTGACAATTTTGACAATTTTGACAATTTTGACAATTTGGACAATTTGGACAATTTGGACAATTTTGACAATTTTGACAATTTTGACAATTTTGACAATTTTGACAATTTTGACAATTTTGACAATTTTGACAATTTTGACAATTTTGACAATTTTGACAATTTTGACAATTTTGACAATTTTGACAATTTTGACAATTTTGCCAATTTTGCCAATTTTGACAATTTTGACAATTCTGACAATTTTGACAATTTTGACAATTTTGACAATTTTGACAATTTTGACAATTTTGACAATTTTGACAATTTTGACAATTTTGACAATTTTGACAATTTTGACAATTTTGACAATTTTGACAATTTTGACAATTTTGACAATTTTGACAATTTTGACGATTTTGACAATTTTGACAATTTTGACAATTTTGACAATTTTGACAATTTTGACAATTTTGACAATTTTGACAATTTTGACAATTTTGTCAATTTTGTCAATTTTGACAATTTTAACAATTTTGACAATTTTGACAATTTTGAAAATTTTGAAAATTTTGACAATTTTGACAATTATGACAATTTTGACAATTTTGACAATTTTGACAATTTTGACAATTTTGACAATTTTGACAATTTTGACAATTTTGACAATTTTGACAATTTTGACAATTTTGACAATTTTGACAATTTTGACAATTTTGACAATTTTGACAATTTTGACAATTTTGACAATTTTTACAATTTTGACAATTTTGATAATTTTGATAATTTTGACAATTTTGACAATTTTGACAATTTTGACAATTTTGACAATTTTGACAATTTTGAAAATTTTGACAATTTTTACAATTTTGACTATTTTGACAATTTTGACAATTTTGACAATTTTGACAATTTTGACAATTTTGACAATTTTGACAATTTTGACAATTTTGACAATTTTGACAATTTTGACAATTTTGACAATTTTGACAATTTGGACAATTTTGACAATTTTGACAATTTTGACAATTTTGATAATTTTGATAATTTTGACAATTTTGACAATTTTGACAATTTTGACAATTTTGACAATTTTGACAATTTTGACAATTTTGAAAATTTTGACAATTTTTACAATTTAGACTATTTTGACAATTTTGACAATTTTGACAATTTTGACAATTTTGACAATTTTGACAATTTTGACAATTTTGACAATTTTGACAATTTTGACAATTTTGACAATTTTGACAATTTTGACAATTTTGACAATTTTGACAATTTTGACAATTTTGACAATTTTGACAATTTTGACAATTTTGACAATTTTGACAATTTTGACAATTTTGACAATTTTGACAATTTTGACAATTTTGACAATTTTGACAATTTTGACAATTTTGACAATTTTGACAATTTTGACAATTTTGACAATTTTGACAATTTTGACAATTTTGACAATTTTGACAATTTTGACAATTTTGACAATTTTGACAATTTTGACAATTTTGACAATTTTGACAATTTTGACAATTTTGACAATTTTGACAATTTTGACAATTTTGACAATTTTGACAATTTTGACAATTTTGACAATTTTGACAATTTTGACAATTTTGACAATTTTGACAATTTTGACAATTTTGACAATTTTGACAATTTTGACAATTTTGACAATTTTGACAATTTTGACAATTTTGACAATTTTGACAATTTTGACAATTTTGACAATTTTGACAATTTTGACAATTTTGACAATTTTGACAATTTTGACAATTTTGACAATTTTGACAATTTTGACAATTTTGACAATTTTGACAATTTTGACAATTTTGACAATTTTGACAATTTTGACAATTTTGACAATTTTGACAATTTTGACAACTTTGACAATTTTGACAATTTTGACAATTTTGACAATTTTGACAATTTTGACAATTTTGACAATTTTGACAATTTTGACAATTTTGACAATATTGACAATTTTGACAATTTCGACAATTTTGACAATTTTGACAATTTTGACAATTTTGACAATTTTGACAATTTTGACAATTTTGACAATTTTGACAATTTTGACAATTTTGACAATTTTGACAATTTTGACAATTTTGACAATTTTGACAATTTTCACAATTCTGACAATTTTGACAATTTTGACAATTTTGACAATTTTCACAATTCTGACAATTTTGACAATTTTGACAATTTTGACAATTTTGACAATTTTGACAATTTGACAATTTTGACAATTTTGACAATTTTGACAATTTTGACAATTTTGACAATTTTGACAATTTTGACAATTTTGACAATTTTGACAATTTTGTCAATTTTGACAATTTTGACAATTTTGACAATTTTGACAATTTTGACAATTTTGACAATTTTGACAATTTTGACAATTTTGACAATTTTGACAATTTTGACAATTTTGACAATTTTGACAATTTTGACAATTTTGACAATTTCGACAATTTTGACAATTTTGACAATTTTGACAATTTTGACAATTTTGACAATTTTGACAATTTTGACAATTTTGACAATTTTGACAATTTTGACAATTTTGACAATTTTGACAATTTTGACAATTTTGACAATTTTAACAATTTTGACAATTTTGACAATTTTGACAATTTGGACAATTTGGACAATTTGGACAATTTTGACAATTTTGACAATTTTGACAATTTTGACAATTTTGACAATTTTGACAATTTTGACAATTTTGACAATTTTGACAATTTTGACAATTTTGACAATTTTGACAATTTTGACAATTTTGACAATTTTGACAATTTTGACAATTTTGACAATTTTGCCAATTTTGCCAATTTTGACAATTTTGACAATTCTGACAATTTTGACAATTTTGACAATTTTGACAATTTTGACAATTTTGACAATTTTGACAATTTTGACAATTTTGACAATTTTGACAATTTTGACAATTTTGACAATTTTGACAATTTTGACAATTTTGACAATTTTGACAATTTTGACAATTTTGACAATTTTGACGATTTTGACAATTTTGACAATTTTGACAATTTTGACAATTTTGACAATTTTGACAATTTTGACAATTTTGACAATTTTGACAATTTTGTCAATTTTGTCAATTTTGACAATTTTAACAATTTTGACAATTTTGACAATTTTGAAAATTTTGAAAATTTTGACAATTTTGACAATTATGACAATTTTGACAATTTTGACAATTTTGACAATTTTGACAATTTTGACAATTTTGACAATTTTGACAATTTTGACAATTTTGACAATTTTGACAATTTTGACAATTTTGACAATTTTGACAATTTTGACAATTTTGACAATTTTTACAATTTTGACAATTTTGACAATTTTGACAATTTTGACAATTTTGACAATTTTGACAATTTTGACAATTTTGACAATTTTGACAATTTTGACAATTTTGACAATTTTGACAATTTTGACAATTTTGACAATTTTGACAATTTTGACAATTTTGACAATTTTGACAATTTTGACAATTTTGACAATTTTGAAAATTTTGACAATTTTGACAATTTTGACAATTTTGACAATTTTGACAATTTTGACAATTTTGACAATTTTGACAATTTTGACAATTTTGACAATTTTGACAATTTTGACAATTTTGACAATTTTGACAATTTTGACAATTTTGACAATTTTGACAATTTTGACAATTTTGACAATTTTGACAATTTTGACAATTTTGACAATTTTGACAATTTTGACAATTTTGACAATTTTGACAATTTTGACAATTTTGACAATTTTGACAATTTTGACAATTTTGACAATTTTGACAATTTTGACAATTTTGACAATTTTGACAATTTTGACAATTTTGACAATTTTGACAATTTTGACAATTTTGACAATTTTGACAATTTTGACAATTTTGACAATTTTGACAATTTTGACAATTTTGACAATTTTGACAATTTTGACAATTTTGACAATTTTGACAATTTTGACAATTTTGACAATTTTGACAATTTTGACAATTTTGACAATTTTGACAATTTTGACAATTTTGACAATATTGACAATTTTGACAATTTCGACAATTTTGACAATTTTGACAATTTTGACAATTTTGACAATTTTGACAATTTTGACAATTTTGACAATTTTGACAATTTTGACAATTTTGACAATTTTCACAATTCTGACAATTTTGAAAATTTTGACAATTTTCACAATTCTGACAGTTTTGACAATTTTGACAATTTTGACAATTTTGACAATTTTGACAATTTTGACAATTTTGACAATTTTGACAATTTTGACAATTTTGACAATTTTGACAATTTTGACAATTTTGACAATTTTGACAATTTTGACAATTTTGACAATTTTGACAATTTTGACAATTTTGACAATTTTGACAATTTTGACAATTTTGACAAAAATTTTGACAGTTTTGATAATTTTGACAATTTTGACAATTTTGACAATTTGACAATTTTGAAAATTTTGACAATTTTGACAATTTTGACAATTTTTACAATTTTGACAATTTTGACAATTTTGACAATTTTGACAATTTTGACAATTTTGACAATTTTGACAATTTTGACAATTTTGACAATTTTGACAATTTTGACAATTTTGACAATTTTGACAATTTTGACAATTTTGACAATTTTGACAATTTTGACAATTTTGACAATTTTGACAATTTTGACAATTTTGACAATTTTGACAATTTTGACAATTTTGACAATTTTGACAATTTTGACAATTTTGACAATTTTGACAATTTTGACAATTTTGACAATTTTGACAATTTTGACAATTTTGACAATTTTGACAATTTTGACAATTTTGACAATTTTGACAATTTTGACAATTTTGACAATTTTGACAATTTTGACAATTTTGACAATTTTGACAATTTTGACAATTTTGACAATTTTGACAATTTTGACAATTTTGACAATTTTGACAATTTTGACAATTTTGGCATTTTTGGCAATTTTGACAATTTTGACAATTTTGACAATTTTGACAATTTTGACAATTTTGACAATATTGACAATTTTGACAATTTTGACAATATTGACAATTTTGACAATTTTGACAATTTTGACAATTTTGGCAATTTTGACAATTTTGACAATTTTGACAATTTTGACAATTTTGACGATTTTGACAATTTTGACAATTTTGACAATCTTGACAATTTTGACAATTTTGACAATTTTGACAATTTCGACAATTTTGACAATTTTCACAATTTTGACAATTTTGACAATTTTGACAATTTTGACAATTTTGACAATTTTGACAATTTTGACAATTTTGACAATTTTGACAATTTTGACAATTTTGACAATTTTGACAATTTTGACAATTTTGACAATTTTGACAATTTTGACAATTTTGACAATTTTGACAATTTTGACAATTTTGACAATTTTGACAATTTTGACAATTTTGACAATTTTGACAATTTTGACAATTTTGACAATTTTGACAATTTTGACAATTTTGACAATTTTGACAATTTTGACAATTTTGACAATTTTGACAATTTTGACAATTTTGACAATATTGACAATTTTGACAATTTCGACAATTTTGACAATTTTGACAATTTTGACAATTTTGACAATTTTGACAATTTTGACAATTTTGACAATTTTGACAATTTTGACAATTTTCACAATTCTGACAATTTTGAAAATTTTGACAATTTTCACAATTCTGACAGTTTTGACAATTTTGACAATTTTGACAATTTTGACAATTTTGACAATTTTGACAATTTTGACAATTTTGACAATTTTGACAATTTTGACAATTTTGACAATTTTGACAATTTTGACAATTTTGACAATTTTGACAATTTTGACAATTTTGACAATTTTGACAATTTTGACAATTTTGACAATTTTGACAATTTTGACAATTTTGACAATTTTGACAATTTTGACAATTTTGACAATTTTGACAATTTTGACAATTTTGACAATTTTGACAATTTTGACAAAAATTTTGACAGTTTTGATAATTTTGACAATTTTGACAATTTTGACAATTTGACAATTTTGAAAATTTTGACAATTTTGACAATTTTGACAATTTTGACAATTTTGACAATTTTGACAATTTTGACAATTTTGACAATTTTGACAATTTTGACAATTTTGACAATTTTGACAATTTTGACAATTTTGACAATTTTGACAATTTTGACAATTTTGACAATTTTGACAATTTTGACAATTTTGACAATTTTGACAATTTTGACAATTTTGACAATTTTGACAATTTTGACAATTTTGACAATTTTGACAATTTTGACAATTTTGACAATTTTGACAATTTTGACAATTTTGACAATTTTGACAATTTTGACAATTTTGACAATTTTGACAATTTTGACAATTTTGACAATTTTGACAATTTTGACAATTTTGACAATTTTGACAATTTTGACAATTTTGACAATTTTGACAATTTTGACAATTTTGACAATTTTGACAATTTTGACAATTTTGACAATTTTGACAATTTTGACAATTTTGACAATTTTGACAATATTGACAATTTTGACAATTTTTACAATTTTGACAATTTTGACAATTTTGACAATTTTGACAATTTTGGCATTTTTGGCAATTTTGACAATTTTGACAATTTTGACAATTTTGACAATTTTGACAATTTTGACAATATTGACAATTTTGACAATTTTGACAATTTTGACAATTTTGACAATTTTGACAATTTTGACAATTTTGACAATTTTGACAATTTTGACGATTTTGACAATTTTCACAATTTTGACAATTTTGACAATTTTGACAATTTTGACAATTTTGACAATTTTGACAATTTGACAATTTTGACAATTTTGACAATTTTGACAATTTTGACAATTTTGACAATTTTGACAATTTTGACAATTTTGACAATTTTGACAATTTTTGACAATTTTGACAATTTAAAAGTCCTTTGAACTACAGATTATAAATTTTTTTAGATACTGTTTTGATTAAATGATTATCATTATTATAACTTTCTCAAAACAAGGTGTATGGAAAATATCAAAAAAATAACTCCGATGCTAGTTTTTTCGAAAAAAAAGTTTATAACATTCATAACACTTTTGTTCTGAGGGATTCAAATTTCTTGAGTCAAAGTCCTTTCAAAAGAATTCAAAACAGTGGGTTTTTCTTATCTCCAAAACTACACCAAAACTGCTGAAGCATGTTTCCAATTAGGGGAAAGTCGGGTAAGACGGACACAGCGGGTAAAACGGACACTTTCAATATTTCGAAAATTACAATGTTTGGCACTAATCTAATGATGGGAATATGTTCGCCTAAGTGTATAAACACTTTCAAAATCCTTTGTTTATTTATAGCAAGCAAGGTCCCATAATAGTAAACAAAACAAACAAAAACTTAGAGGATCCATTATTTGATGTATTTTTTTCCCCTCATAAAATAGTTCATAACTCGCTAAATTTCCGAAAATTTCAACAGTTTTCATGGGTAGAGTATTTTTCAGGCTTCTTTTTAACCATCTGAAGGAAAATTAGCGAATTTTGGTCAAAGGGCTTAAACAACAAACATTTTGAAAAAAATTGGCTAAGGCGGGTAAGACGGACACTACAAGGTCGGATAAAACAGACACATAAATTTCTCCAGGTATTTTAAATTTTTTATCGGATTGATCCTCCATATGCTTTCAGAAGACCTTGGCAAGATCAATTGTCAGTCGAAAAGCACTCACCATCCCAAACAGGCCATAAAAACTGTAAAAACAGGATCTCCGGTGAAAAAAGCGCCTATAAAATGCGAAATTCCGAAACCACACTGTTTCGCTTCTGGACTCGGACCAGTTGGTTCCATTTTGATTTAAGAACGTTTTCAAATACTTACCTCACAAAAATATCTTCTTTTACAGCAATTTTTGCTGCAAAGTGTACCTTTTCTGAGCAGTGTCCGTTTTACCCGACCATTTTTGAAAAGTGTAATTTGCAAGCATTTTTTAAATAGCTATAAAAACAGTCTTGATGAAGGAAATTCACTAATTCCAATAGTTAATGTGAAAGCCAGCAACCTAAACTGCCTACCTGCACGAAAACTTTGATGAAAATAGCAATATCTGATTTTCTATTGCGATTCTACCTTAGGGTGTCCGTCTTACCCGACTTTCCCCTACATGATAAATGAATTTTAATGAGATTTTGAGAAAAAGTCTATATTCTTCCAAACCTAAAAGAAAGATTATGGCGTTTCGGATCATCATAGGAAAAACTGTCAAAAGAAACCAAGAAAAACAGAAACAAGGCAGAAAATTTCTCAGGAAACTGAAGTTTACTGACGGAGGCTTTTTGCAAAGGACCGAGCCTAAGGTGATAGTTTTTGCTTCCCCTTTTGCGAGAGATGGACTTCGAAGTAAAATATGCAAATCATTCATCGACTGAAGTGCTTTGACTAAAAAGGGTTACGGAATGAATGAGCTGTAAAATTAAAACGGAAACTTTGTTGATCCTGAGAAGAACGTTTCAGGAGTTTTTTAACTTATTTAAATTTCCGATGAGTTCAAGCTTTGTAGAACTTAGGCAACTAAGCACATTGTAAATAACTGTCAGAAGTACTTTTTCTTATTCTCGTTACGAAAATTTTGGACGATATATTGCTTAGGAATAGAAAAAAAAAATAAAAAAAAAAATTATACTAATCAGGTATACATGACGAAACCGCATCTCATAGCATTCATTTGAGTTGTAAAATAATTTGATCAAATATTTCTTGGCAGATAAGAAGGTCATTTTTTTCATTAAAAAAACAACCCAATACAGTGTTCAAGGGAAAGATCAAATAACATCATCACATTCTTCGTTGCTGTTCCACATAAGAGAACATCTTGACAAAAGTGTTCTGAAATAAAACCCCTTAAATGCTAAAAATACATTCTCCATTTTAACTCTCCATCACTAATTGCATTCCATGTCACAAATCAAATCAAAACAATCAAACGCCGAACCATTTTCCACTTTGATGCCTTTTCGACAGAAAATTGATCCCACTCCGATTTCCAAAACAGATACGAAAGAAAAAGAAAAACCGAGAAAGCAGCATCGAATAAAGGCCAATGATTTGCCATAACATGGGAAAACCGAAAAGTTTGAAATCTCAATTCCGAATTGCGATTCACCGTTGCACACTGGCCCCCTCTTAACTTTTTCAAAACATGTTCTCCACCCCCTCCCGCAAACCCCTACTGTTGGCCGTCTAGAGTAGAGGGAAAACCGCAGATTTTATAGGAAATCGCTTCAGGGCACGTGGAAGGAAGGAAATTAGCATAATTCCAATTTGAAATAACAGAAAAACTTTTGCTGAAGCAACAAATTATTCAAATTGAATTAATCCCGACAAAGAGCACAAATGTGAAGGGCAGCAGCCCTACCGGAAGTAAGCACTGAAGATGGTCAATGGCTCAGGAGGGGGTGGGAAAGTGGAAACGCAGAGAAAAAAAGCTGTGTGCACAATATCGGTTCGGATTAAGTTAATTTTCGTTTCCACCTCTCTTTACTCGAATCGGCGCTTCCGATATGGTGTGGACCTAAGTGAAATGTGGCAAAGAACAACATTGAAAATTTTGCAAAATATTTGATTCGTAAATAAAAGTTTTATGGAATCCGGAATTGGACATTCATATTCGGAATGATATTCGACAGTATTTGAACTGAGTTTAGAGCCATAATATAAATTGAAACATCATTAGATCTTACTTTTCTAAAACTTTATACAAAAATGTTAAAAAAAAAAACCAAAAATGCTGTCAAAAAATTCCATCAATCAAAGAAAATTAAACCAAAAACCCCACCCTCCACCAACAGTGAATGCCTTCAATGGAAATCGTTTTGTGGCTTTTTCTATGATTTGGTACTCAACATTTTTCCATTCTACCCCCGACTCTCTCTTAGTGGTCTTGGTCTGGTTTTTCTTTTTGTGGCAAAGCAACTTTTACACTTTTATACCAGGTTGGTCTGAGAAGATTTTGCTGCTGATTCGAAGAAATGAAAGCCGTAGACAGGGCTCTCAATTTTGTTTTCGTTAACTTCAAACCAAGAAGGGAGTTTGAGAGGTGAAAAAAAAACAGAATCGCAACTTAAGTGCTGAGTTGAGGTAAGCGCGTCCATGGGCAGCCGCATTGGTGCAAATAAAAATCATCAGGTAGTGTAGCCTAGGAAAGTTTTTCGTTTAAATTTACATACAAATGACGCCTACAGTAGATGTTGTGGTTTGATTTGCCTTTTTAGGTGCGTTTTTGGGGTGGATTTTTCGATGCAAATAAGGAGATGTCAATTATTGTTAAAGTTTGTCAACAGTATATTATAGTCGAAGCCATATTTTTTAAAATGGAACTTCTGTTTTAATATCAAAAGGATACTGCCAGAAACATTTTAAAATCATGAACGAGGAATAAAAATGAACAAATAGCTTGAAAAATCAAAACTCAGAAAAGAACAGAAAAATAATCTGCCCTAATTTTGATCCAAAAACCGAAATGATTACTCTTCAGATATTAAATGAGAATCCTTTTCATTAATCCACTCGGAAACTTTGCAACTTTGACAAAATTCAAGAGCTTCGATAATCTCCAAATCAACCTTTTTAATTCCTTTGATTTTTTGTTTATCTAAAAAAAACTTAGATTCAGAACTCGCTAAATAAGTTTAATAACCACTAAACCATATTTTTTTGAAGGTATTGCAATACAAATATGTGTGAGTAAGTTGAGTTACATCGTTGTTTCGTGATCAAACACTGAAAAGTCAATTTCTTATCTGGCTGAAACTAGAAAAAGTAGATAAAAACGATTAAAAATGCACTTTAGAATTTTTTACCGAAAGCTGAAAAACAGTCAAGGGTAAAAGCAAGGGTAAGGGCAAGTTGATTACAGTGAAAAATCAATTTTATTATGGTGAAATTTAAGAAACAATCTGTTAATCATATTGTAGTGCGTAAAATATAGATCATGTTGATTAAAGGATCATTCGATATAATTTTGCGGTTCTCGTCACTTTAGAACTCGGTTGATTTTATTAATAATTCTGGAAAGATGATAAGGAGATTTTGTTTTTGCTTAAAAATCAATTATATAGGAACTACAAAACTGATTCCCGTGAACATTTATTTGAGAAAATATTTTTTTCTTAGTAAGGAAGGGTGCTCAGTTTGCCCAGAGTGCTCGTTATGCTCTTATCTTCCTTTTTGCCATTTGTTTTTTAAAATTGAATTTTTTGGAGGTCTTAAAATTGAGAAAACTTTTGGAACCTGAAATGTAAATTCGTATTCCCAAGAACGCATTTAAAGGATTAATAATACATAATACATTGTTCGTACAAAGTATAGGATAGAAGATTTTCACGTACCGTTTGCAAGGTTGCAAGGTCACAGAACACATAATTTTGAAATATTCACAGATTTCACAGATTTTTTTAATTTTGAATAAATTTCCAAAATATTTTTTTTTTTACTTATATAAAAAATAGATTTCTTACGTTGAATTGAAAAAGTATGATTCGATTGATTATGTTAGTTGATTTTACACAACAAAAACATAAACAAGACACAATTTATCAAAAATTTTCAATTAAATTTAAAAAAAATTGCATCACAGAAATCTATCACAGAATTGTTGGGTGAAACCAAAAAAATTCAGATTTTTTTATCTTAAAAATATATATATTTTTTTTTTGGCAACGATGACCATATGACGCTTAAAAATGTTCATTAAATCTGTGTTCTGAATCTGCATAATGAGAAAAGAGGCATTTTATCACATTAATAGGTACATAACTGTGGAGATGAGATGAAGAATAAACAAAAAAATTAAATTTTAAAAAAATTAAGGAAATATATGGTAACACCGAAATCGATGCTTTAAAGTACAAAAAAAACCTACATCAATTACACTAGTTTACAAAATTTTAAAAAAATCGTGAACTTGTTTAACAGACCAACATTTTTAATGTAAAATCGGGCGCTTAATTCGAAAATGAAATTCAAAAAAATCTCAGTAGAACCGTTTTTGAATTATGCTCCAAATATGAAATTTCGAAAAAATTAAAAAAGTTCTTGTACCTAGATTAAAATATCTCGGACGGCATAACAGTATTTTGAAATTTCTCTTTTGCATATTGAAGGTGAATAAATTTTCTATCGATCATCTGAACATTGTTTTTGCGTTTGACCAACAGTATTGCTGATATTAGTGACTTTATGAGAAAAAATATTATAAAATACGCATTTTTTAGAGAACATTTTGTTTCAATGAAAGTTTTAGACTCGATGGTAGCATTTAAAAAATCGGATTTTCTTTTGCGCTTAAATGTCAATTTAAAACAAAGATTTCAAATGGTTATTTATCAAAATCGGTTGAAAATTGAAAAAGTTATGGCTTTGTTACCATAACTGAAATTTTTGGAGTTTTTCATAATTTAACGAACCGCAGTACACTTATCATAGTATAGGAAGAATGAAACATGATAAATCTCACTCGCTCCAAGTCAAAATTATTTATTAGCTTACCAGAAGGTCACATGCCAAGTTTCAGGAAGATCTAACTATAGTGAGGGTTGCTTAAGTCTCAAACGTGTATACAATTTTGAGGTATTTTGCCCAGAAGGAACGAAAAATACTGGTTTTTCATCAATAACTTTTTTCATCACTAGCTGATTGTTTTTTATGGCTGATTTTCTTAAAGCCTAAGTTGAGACAAATATTTCACCCGAAGACTGTAACTCGATTGGATTTGAAACAGAAAAGTTATTGCGGTTCAAATGCCGCAAATTTTGTCCAACACGCAATGAGTACTTTTTACGCATTGCGTTTATACGACAATTTTCGACCAAAATACAATCTTTGAACCGCAATAACTTTTCTGTTTCAAATCCAATCGAGTTACAGTCTTCGGGTGAAATATTTGTCTCAACATAGGCTTTGAAAAAAATCAACCATAAAAAACAATCAGCTAGTGATGAAAAAAGTTATTGATGGAAAACCAGTATTTTTCGTTCCTTCCGGGCAAAATACCTCAAAATTTTATTCACGTTTGAGACTTAAGCAACCCCTCCCTATGGTCAGATCTTCCTGAAACTTGGCATGTGACCTTCTGGTAAGCTAGTAAATAATTTTTACTTGGAGCGAGTGAGATTTATTATGTTTCGTTCTTCCTATACTATGATAAGTGTACTGCGGTTCGTTAAATTATTAAAAACTCCAAAAATTTCAGTTATGGTAAAGTAGCCATAACTTCTTCAATTTTCAACCGATTTTGATAAATAACCATTTGAAATCTTTGTTTTAAAATGACATTTAAGCGCAAAAGAAAATCAGATTTTTTAAATGCTACCATCGGGTCTAGAACTTTCGTTGAAACAAAATTTTCACTAAAAAAATGCATTTTTTATAATTTTTTTTCTCATAAAGTCACTAATATCAGCAATACTGTTGGTCACACGCAAAAACAATGTTCAGATGATCGATAGAAAATTCATTCACCTTCAATATGCAAAAGAGAAATTTCAAAATACTGTTATGCCGTCCGAGATATTTTAATCTAAGTATAAGAACTTTTTTAATTTTTTCGAAATTTCATATTTGGAGCACAACTCAAAAACGGTTCTACTGAGATTTTTTTGAATTTCATTTTCGGATTCAGCGCCCGATTTCACATTGGAAATGACCTTTAGTTTACTGAGTTCAAAAATGCTGTAAACTAGTGTTATTGGTCTAATCTTGTCAGAGAGAAGCATGTTAAACAAGATTCTGAATTATGATTCAGATTCATCGATAGTTCACGACAATGACGCAGTTGGTAGGAGAAGCACAGATTAGAAAGGCTGCTGTATTGTTTGTTTTGAAATAATGCATGTTTTGGTCAGAGATGCCAGGTGTATTGATTTCTTAAAATTTGTCCTGATTTTCGAGAGACCGTCCTGACTATTCAAAAACTCGCGAATTTTCCTGATGTTTAAAAATTGATTTTTAAGATGTCCTTTAATATACTGATTTTAAAAAAAACATCTTAATCCTTATCAGTCTTGTATTTTTACTATAAGAACATCGAGCAAATCTGTTGTAAAATTAACCAGTTAACCAATGGTAACCTTCGGTTCAGATTAAATATACATGGTCTTTTTTCTAAATGAGCTGCAAGCCAGACAAGAAGCATCTGTTGCATAAATAAGGGCGTTCACACCTGAGTTTTGCCTTAAATTATGCAATCTACGCAGAGCTGGAGTTTACTTTCAAAAATCTCGAGGTGTACTGAAAAATCCTGATTTTTTCTGCGCAAAGTGCGGATTGTTGACAAATTCTTCTGGAACTTATGATTTTGGTAAACAAGACGGACGGATTTAAGAAACGCAGATTTGAAAGGCTGCTACTTTGTTTGTTTTGAAATAATTCCTGTTCCGGTGATCAACAAGAACTCATGGAAACGTAGATTTGAAAGTTATAAGAGTTTGGTATATTAATACGTTTGTCCTGTCAAAGCTTTGGTACATAGCACAGATTTACCCTCCAAAAAATAAACATCTTGCTAAAATTAAGTCAATAGTTAGACAACTATATTTAGACATAGATCGAGGAGGATTGGGATTGATTGATCCAGAAGAAAAATGCAAAGCATTGTTTGTAAGAAACATACTAGTTCCTCCTTCAAATGAAGATTCTTTGCTGAAATTTAACCATCTAGGAAGACTGATAAGAAATGGTAAAGAATGGATTTTGAAAGCGCAGCATCTCAAAAACAGCCCTGAAATTGAAACTACTAAACGATTATATAGATCCCTTGTCTTTGAGGATACGATCAAGCCCAAAATTGAAGAAATTTGTCCCCTCGTAACATGGAGCTCATTTTGGAAAATCATTGGTTATGCTTTCTTAATGTCCACTGATCAATCAAGTTTATATTTATTGTTCAATAATCTAATACCCAACAAAAAGAAACTTAGTGAATACCATATTGGAAATCTGGATAATGAATTGTGCGATATTTGTTGTCAAATGGATACGAATGAACATCGATTGAGGTTGTTTTTTGCAAACGAAGATGTAAGATTATGGGTAGAAAGAATATTACGAACGAGGTACAGAATTGTTTTTGTCAATATAGAAGATATATTAAGTATAGATTGCGAAGAACCTCTCCAAAAAACGGTATTGTGGTTAGTAGTACGTTATATAGCTTATTGCGTGGAAAATTTTTCAAATTTAAATTTGTATTTGTTTCAAAAAAGAATCCGCGAATTTAGATGGAACAATAGAAAAATTGAAAAGAATTTGTATGATTGTAACTTAAATATTTGTTAAAATAATGAAAAGAAGTGTAATGATTTTGTAAATGTAGGTTAAGTTTTTTTTGTGTTCAATAAAAAAAAAAAAGTTTGATGAATCGTTTGTATGGGAATGATTCTGTTACCGAAACTGAAACTAAATTCATTGAAATCTTGAAATAGAACGAGCTTCGAATTTTGAAAGAAATATCAAATGAAGTACAGAATGAAAATAAAAGTTAAAAGTTAAATAAATTAAACAAATATGTGGCAACACTGAAATAGAAGCTTCAAAGTATCAGTTATTGGTTTAATCTTATGAGAAACGGAAGTGTTGAACGAAATTCTGAATTATGATTCAGATTTATCATTAGTTCACGAAAATAACATGAAACTTGACATTTGGTTTACTTTTCGTTTTCAAACTATTTGCAAATAAAAAATAACTCTTAAATGTAGGCTTACCAGATATTTTCAGAAAAAAGCGGGACATTTCTCGAAAAAGGCGGAACTTTTGAAAAACTCTTAAAAAACTTATTTTTATGACCATAATTAAGATTAGCCAAAATAGTTCATAAAAAGTAATAAAATATGGATAATATATTTTTTTTTAAATAAATTCTCAAGAAAACTTCCATCTTTGCAAACTGTGAACACTCCAGTCGAAAATGTTGTAAGTCAGAGTACTTTTGAATCCGAAATTTTGCAGTTATGTTCTATTTTATTCAGCATTTCACTTCTTCCTTAAGCTTTACATTCAAGGGATTCTGCAAGGATTCCGGAGAAAAATCTTGAGCCATCATAATTTGGAAGCAACTTAAAGAATACTAGAACGTACTCATAGAACGCTTAACTGAACACGATTGCTATGGTGGTCCTAGGATAAGTTTGCTTAATTGCCCGGTATTACCCGAATTTGCTCGGATATTTGGCACCAATTTTAGGAAAAGGTCGGTCCGGCCCACTTGCCCGGATTCCGCAGAAACTTGCTTGAATTGCTAACAGATTTATGCACTTTATTTTTAAAACTGAACAAAAAAAACTTAAATATTCCTAATTTTTGCGCCCACAAACGATTTTTTAGCAAGTTTATTCTTAATTATCGTTTTTCGGGAGATTAAAATACGAATTAGTAAGGCTATGATCATTTAGATTCCAGGCAGTGACAAACTTTTTGCCTGCCGGAAATGGATTTTTGCATTATCAAAGAAGTCTGCATTCAGTTATCCCCAATAACCATAGACTTTTTACCATATTTAAGACCAAGGGTTGCCCTCCGATGCTTGGTTTGAACTTCGTGTGAATCCTAGAGTTGATCCTTATACTTCCTTACCATTTGATCCGTATAAAAACATTAAAAATCAACAGTTCATGAGCTTTCAAGTCAGCAATGAAGAACTTTCGAGGCGCAAAATGCGTAAAAGGAGCAAATTTGTGCAAAATTATTTTTACCATGTCTTTTTGCATCGTGAATATCTCAAACACACGTTAACTTAAAAATCTATCCAAAATAGTCAAGATAGTCCTTTTCATAACCAATACAACGCTACAAAAGTTTTGCATATCCGAGTTCTATTAACGTAGCTATCACCGAAATAAAGTGCCCGGACACTAAATGATCATAGCCTTATCTGCTGATGCGTTTTATTTAAAAAAATTCATTCAAGTGCATTCTTTTTGAGTTTCATTCAATAATCCCGTGGTTTTGACCAAATTTGCCCAGACATTGCCCAGATTTTAGGTTGGAAATTTTAAATTCAAATAATCGGTTTTTGTAAGGTTTAAAAATAAAAAAAAAACCCGGATTCGACCGGTCCAGACGTCTTGAAAATAGCCTGGCAACATGGAATGCTAAGAACTTAACGAGCTATTTAATCTTGTCTTATAAAAACTTTGAAAAACTGCTGGTAATTTTGAGAAGAAAAAAACACAGAAAAAACCTTATATTTCAATGATTTCCTGTTTCGAACCAATGAACTTAAATTATTTAAGGGTAAATTTAGGATTTTCCAGTGCAAGTCAGTGAAACTTCATAAAAGTGTTATAAATTTAAATTTAACAGCCTTATCAGTGAATGCCTTGTCCTTTAAGTAAGAATATTTCTAGATTTGAAAATCGTTCATCATACATATAAAACAAGATTAGAAAAAAAATGACAGGAGTTGATAAAGAATGATAAAGAAGAGATTTTTTAAAATGCGTTTTCATCCAGCACGTATCAATTATTTCGAAGGAGTAGAATCGGAGAAGGTTGAGTCTTACAGAAAAGATTTCTCAATATAATTCTCAATATAATTCAAGTTTGATATTTAAAGTTTTTTTTTATGCCCGTCAAGATTGGTAGTAAAATGTATATGAAATAGTATCTTGAAATAAATGCACCTCTTCATACCTTTAGAATAAAACAAATTTAATAAAACTTTTATTTTTTTTTTTTTTCAAAATACATAATTGTAATATATGACATAATGACATCGCAAACAAAATGGAATTGATTGAAAATAAGCATGAAAAATATATAACACTTACAAGACTTATTGAATCCATCAACTTGGCGCCATTTTTTGCATTTCGATTTACAATACATATTGCTATTGTCAATTCAATGCTTAATAGCTTTATTATATTCGTTTTGTAGAAGTAGTTTTTGGTATCTTCAAACAATAATTGAAAATAAATAATGCGCAAACATTTCGAATTATTGATTAACTCAACTAATCTAAAATGAAAACTATAATTAGAGCTGTTATATGCAAAGTTCAAATTTCAATCTATTCAATAACTCTCTCATCATCTGAAACTCCCTGTTTCAGAAAAAATAATAATGAAAGACATAAAAATATTTTTGAATTCATTAATGTTCGCTTGATAAGTGCTTCATTGAAGGCAGAATAAATGTTTCCAGAATAATAATAATTAAGGAAAACAAAAAAAATTCGGACAGACAAAATTTGAATGAATTAAATTAAATCTCTATTGGAAGACCTGGAAAATAGTAAAATTTAAGACATGACAAAATTCATGATTATCAATTCAATTATGAGAATGTTTTTATGATGAAAAGAATTTGATAATGGTCAATTGGAAATTTATTTGGGGTATTCAGGAAATGTACTTCAATAAAAGGTAATTTTAAAATAGAAGAACCTCAGAATCAATAGTTTTAAACTTCGGATAAATCAGAAAAAAAAATATTCGAATTGGTTGCTCAGTTGCTCGAGAAATCATTAAATTTCAAATGATTTTCAATGTTTTTTTTTTTTTCACTTAAAAAAAACTAAGAAAAGTTGTCGTTAAAGTCGTAGCATTTTTTTTTAACTTGGAGAATGTAGTTGAAAATTAAAACAAAATATTTTATTTGCGGGAAATTGCAATTGAATATATTCTTAATTTTAAAATAAATAGAAGGTGATGTATGATTTATGGTAGAATCAAGCTTTCTCGGATTTATTCGTATATGTCCGAGTTTTCAAAGAAAGTGGACAATTAAAGCAAACTATGGTTAGGCCTGGTTGCTAGAATAGGGTGAAAATAAGTCGAAATTTTATTTTTTTTATTCACATTAATTAAAATAAAAACAGAAAACTCAAGTTTGGCTCTACTTTTTTGAACACAGCAACCATGTTACGAAAAAAAATAAGTTGTTTTTTCTTGTTTTATTTTTTTTTATTATCAATGTATTTAGAGGCGAACCAGCCTGTGGCTGAAAACCTCTCAAATATAGAAAAAAAATATCAATGGATTCTGCTAAGATTTGTCAAGTCTTTGAATAAAAAATTGAATCTATTGCCAGGGTTGTTCCCGATTTAAGAGTAAAGCTGATCTTTACCTACTCAACTATCATTTGGAGGATGCGAGAAAAATTTTAAATATTCACTCTAGGGGACCCCCTTAACTGATTTTATAGTGCATCTAATCGAGATAACTTATCAAAGGGGCTTCTTAGCTGTAAAATTTCAATAAAAAAAATTATTTTTATTTCCATTTTTAGGTTTTTAGAAATTAAAGCATTTTTATTACTATGAAATGTTAAACCTACTCATCATATTATTGTAAAAATTTTGGCATATTGAGATTACTCATTATATTAACACTTCCTGCACATGTTAAAAGAGGGGGGGTAGGGTTCCATAGTTTTGTTTGCTTAACCCCTAAAGTAATCAAGCAAACGAAACCATATTTGGCATAGGAAGGTATTTTAATTCCAGCAAGTAGCAAGCTTTATTTTATGTTTAAAGACCCCTCTCTCTTCGATTTGGTCGAGCGGAAAAGAAAAAAGGGGGATTATTCGACCGTTTTTTGTTTATATCTGAATAACAAAATAAAAAACTATGTTTAGTAAAAGAAGATGTTTGGGAATGAATGAATCAATTTATGTTGGTTTAAAATAGGAGGTGAGGAGGGAGTCTCTTATTCAATGTTTTGCATAACTCTGGTACTACTCAAGCCAATTAAGCCAAATTTAGCATTAGAGGATATTCGAATAGCAGAGAACTTTGGTTAATTGATAGAGACATCTTCCTCATTCAATTAGGAAGATGGAAAGAAGTAAACAAGCCTTCCTTCTATACGATTTTTTTAAAATCTGATCAAGCAATTGGAACCAAGTTAAGCATGGAAGAATAATTGCATACGAGGAATCTTTCTCTCATGATTTTGAGAACCATCCCTCCTTCCAAAAGAAATATATTAAAGAGGTAAGAGGGCAACAATACATCTTTTATCATTCATCGAGAACTAATCGAGCAAATGTAAAACGAATGTGTCATGAGACCGTATTCGAGAAATTATTCTATAAAAGTTTTAGACCTCTCCCTCATTTAAATGAGCAATAAAAAATGAACTGATCAAGAAAATAGAGCCAATCCTGGGAATCGTTCTATGATGGTTTGAACCCCCTTTTTTTTAGCGAAAAGAAATGAAGAGGAAAACAGGTGTCCCATATTGTTTTGAGGAGATATTTAGGTGCAAGAATTGTTTCTGTATAAAATTGATGTTTTCCTACCTTCATTTAGAGAAAAAAAAGGGAATAATTCGTTTTTTAAAAAAAATGTTATCAATGACTATTAGAGACCCCTCCTTTTTTTTAGAGAGTTGATGGCAAAGGTAACTGCTCTTATTCAAGGCAGTATCTGATAGCATTACTCAAAACATTTATCCAGTATAAAGAACCATATATTAAATGATCAGAGAGTAGGATGAGAAGAGAGTTTTCGTTAAATTCTATGACCATTTGAAAATACTTCCCCCGGAGAAAATTCCATGAAAATAAACATGAATTTTGGGCATTACCAATGAATTAATAAAAAATTCATATTTCAGACTTTAAACAAAAATTCAAAATTCAAAATTTTGATCGAGCTTCGAAAAAACATAAAAATCTCATTCATTTTTGTTATGCAATTTGAGACTCAAGTTATAGCTCTGGGGAGGTTGTTTCACTGTTGAAGTTTAATATTAAATAATGTAGAAAACAACCAAAATTTAAATAATTTTCAAAAATTTATCTAATTTTTCGAAAGTGTAGTAAAGCAGTCAGCAAGTTTCAAATAGGAAAGTTGTTTATTTATACCAACCGGCAAAACTTACGAACTTTTATCATATTTACCTATCCATATTTTTCCCAAAAGTAATCAAACTTAACGAGTTTGGCTCCTGAAAGCCTAAAGGTATGAGTTGTTTCAAATAAAGGAATTTGAAAAAAAATAAAGTTTACGAACAGCCTCTCTTCACAAGTTCAGCTTTTAAAAAACTCATTACAAATGCTGCAATGGCCAGTGGCCAGTGGATCAAAATTTAATTTAAATGTTATTCTAGAGAAAACCTGCATTACTTGTTTGGAGTTTTAAATTGGTACTTGAATTCTTTAAAGCACACAACAAATTGCATGTTCCGTATTGATCGAAATTTTCTCAGATGTAACAACATAGCTAAAGGCCAACTGAAAATCGCATTTTCCATCGCGCATCATGCCCTAATGACGGTAATAATGTTTACCTTTAATGAACATAATAGAAGGTTAAATAGTGCAAATTGACATTTAACGGGATCCTTCCATCGACTTCATTAAGTTTGATATAAGTACCTGCCTACCGTCATGACTCGGCTGGGTAGGGGGAGCAAACGCGATGTAGCGCCAGGGAACGACCAAGTTTGCTTATGCCCCTGTCATCCCCCCTTTCCATCTTCCTTTTGGGTGGAGCTGTAAAATGGAAACGCAACACGTGTGCGAGCCAAGGTTCATCACGTAATTTGCTCTACATCCCCACCTCCTTCTACCACTTATATTTAGTCGAATTGCGTCAAGTACTTACATGCACTGATATCCTTGCCTGGCGCGTTTTCCACCAAACGACTGGCTGGCCTTTTACGCATGGAATGGTTGTTGGATCCTTTCTTTGGATAAAGTTTCAAGTTTTCACTTTCTTTGCGGTGAAGGTGGGAAATTCACGTTTGCAAGACATAGGTTGGCGGTACCTTAAGAGCAGCTATTTGTGCAGCTGGCAAAACGTCGTCCTCACTTTCAAGTACCGTCTAGAGCAGTTCGCATGTTTTCACCCGCCCGGTGGGCAAATGCTTCTCTGAAGGTATGTAAGCGAGCCAAGGTTTTTCTATCCAATAGCTTGTCTCGGTTTGGTGAACGTGATAATTTTATCCCTCACCTCCAACCCATTCACGCAAGATACCCCCCCTCTCACGATTCCGGTTAAAGATGGTTGCAAATCGAAACCCGAGCCCCGGACTAAAACCACAACCCGGTCTGACTCTGGCGCTGAATTTGCGGGGGTGTGAGCGGAATCGTTTAACCTACAAAGTACACACATACAAGGGTGGATGCGACAAAAAACGAGGATGTAACATGATAGTTTTTATCTCTTTTCTGTCGTCTCAAATTTGATGCCTGACAGAGGCTTTGTTTAACTTTCCGAAAGGGCAGGCACGAAGAAAATATGAAATCGATTTGTTTGTGGTGGTTTTTTTTTCTGGAAGCTGGTTGGGTTGTTGTTCTATGAATGGAAATGGGTTTGATAACTGGAGGGAGTTTTGGGATATAAATAGGTAATAGTAGGAAGGAAAATGCCTATCAAGAGAAAGTAAAAATCGGTAAATTTATACACAATTTTTTAAAACTGTAAAGTTTTGAAAAACTAAAACTGATATGACAAAAATGACAAAATGACAAAAATTACAAAAATCACAAAAATGACAAAGAATGACAAAAATGACGAAAAATGACAAAAATGACAAAAATGACAAAAATGACAAAAATGACAAAAAGACAAATGACAAAAATGACAAAAATGACAAAAATGACAAAAATGACAAAAATGACAAAAATGACAAAAATGACAAAAATGACAAAAATGACAAAAATGACAAAATGACAAATGACAAAATGACAAAAATGACAAAAATGACAAAATGACAAAAATGACAAAATGACAAAATGACAAAATGACAAAAATGACAAAATGACAAAAATGACAAAAATACAAAAATGACAAAAATGACAAAATGACAAAAATGACAAAAATGACAAAAATGACAAAAATGACAAAAATGACAAAAATGACAAAAATGACAAAAATGACAAAAATGACAAAATGACAAAAATGACAAAAATGACAAAAATGACAAAAATGACAAAAATGACAAAAATGACAAAAATGACAAAAATGACAAAAATGACAAAAATGACAAAAATGACAAAAATGACAAAAATGACAAAAATGACAAAAATGACAAAAATGACAAAAATGACAAAAATGACAAAAATGACAAAAAATGACAAAATGACAAAATGACAAAAATGACAAAAATGACAAAAATGACAAAAATGACAAAAATGACAAAAATGACAAAAATGACAAAATGACAAAAATGACAAAAATGACAAAATGACAAAAATGACAAAAATGACAAAATGACAAAATGACAAAAATGACAAAAATGACAAAAATGACAAAAATGACAAAAATGACAAAAATGACAAAAATGACAAAAATGACAAAATGACAAAATGACAAAAATGACAAAAATGACAAAAATGACAAAAATGACAAAAATGACAAAAATGACAAAAATGGACAAAAAATGACAAAAATGACAAAAATGACAAAAATGACAAAAATGACAAAAATGACAAAAATGACAAAAATGACAAAAATGACAAAAATGACAAAAATGACAAAAATGACAAAAATGACAAAAATGACAAAATGACAAAAATGACAAAAATGACAAAAATGACAAAAATGACAAAAATGACAAAAATGACAAAATTGACAAAAATGACAAAAAATGACAAAATGACAAAAATGACAAAAGTGACAAAAATGACAAAAATGACAAAAATGACAAAAAATGACAAAAATGACAAAAATGACAAAAATGGACAAAAATGACAAAAATGACAAAAATGACAAAAATGACAAAATGACAAAAATGAACAAAAATGACAAAATGACAAAAATGACAAAAATGACAAAAATGACAAAAATGACAAAAATGACAAAAATGACAAAATGACAAAAATGACAAAAATGACAAAAATGACAAAAATGAAAAAAAAATGACAAAAATGACAAAAATGACAAAAATGACAAAAATGACAAAAATGACAAAAATGACAAAAATGACAAAAATGACAAAAATGACAAAAATGACAAAAATGACAAAAATGACAAAAATGACAAAAATGACAAAAATGACAAAAATGACAAAAATGACAAAAATGACAAAATGACAAAAATGACAAAAATGACAAAAATGACAAAAATGACAAAAATGACAAAAATGACAAAAATGACAAAATGACAAAAATGACAAAAATGACAAAAATGACAAAAATGACAAAAATGACAAAAATGACAAAAATGACAAAAATGACAAAAATGACAAAAATGACAAAATGACAAAAATGACAAAAATGACAAAAATTGAAAAAAATGACAAAAATGACAAAAATGACAAAAATGACAAAAATGACAAAAATGACAAAATGACAAAACTGACAAAAATTACAAAAATGACAAAAATGACGAAAATGACAAAAATGACAAAAATGACAAAAATGACAAAAATGACAAAAATGACAAAAATGACAAAAATGACAAAAATGACAAAAATGACAAAATGAAAAAAATGACAAAATGACAAAAATGACAAAAATGACAAAAATGACAAAAATGACAAAAATGACAAAAATGACAAAAATGACAAAAATGACAAAAATGACAAAAATGACAAAAATGACAAAAATGACAAAAATGACAAAAATGACAAAAATGACAAAAATGACAAAAATGACAAAAATGACAAAAATGACAAAAATGACAAAAATGACAAAAATGACAAAAATGACAAAAATGACAAAAATGACAAAAATGACAAAAATGACAAAATGACAAAAATGACAAAAATGACAAAAAATGACAAAAATGACAAAAATGACAAAAATGACAAAAATGACAAAAATGACAAAAATGACAAAAATGACAAAAATGACAAAAATGACAAAAATGACAAAAATGACAAAAATGACAAAAATGACAAAAATGACAAAAATGACAAAAGTGACAAAAGTGACAAAAATGACAAAAAATGACAAAAATGACAAAAATGACAAAAATGACAAAAATGACAAAAATGACAAAAATGACAAAAATGACAAAAATGACAAAAATGACAAAAATGACAAAAATGACAAAAATGACAAAAATGACAAAAATGACAAAAAATGACAAAAATGACAAAAATGACAAAAATGACAAAAATGACAAAAATGACAAAAATGACAAAAAATGACAAAAATGACAAAAATGAAAAAAATGACAAAAATGACAAAAATGACAAAAATGACAAAAATGACAAAAATGACAAAAATGACAAAAATGACAAAATGACAAAATGACAAAAATGACAAAAATGACAAAAATGACAAAAATGACAAAAATGACAAAAATGACAAAAATGACAAAATGACAAAAATGACAAAAATGACAAAAATGACAAAATGACAAAAATGACAAAAATGACAAAATGACAAAAATGACAAAAATGACAAAACTGACAAAAAATTACAAAAATGACAAAAATGACGAAAATGACAAAAATGACAAAAATGACAAAAATGACAAAAATGACAAAAATGACAAAAATGACAAAAATGACAAAAATGACAAAAATGACAAAAATGAAAAAAATGACAAAAATGACAAAAATGACAAAAATGACAAAAATGACAAAAATGACAAAAATGACAAAAATGACAAAAATGACAAAAATGACAAAATGACAAAAATGACCAAAAATGACAAAAATGACAAAAATGACAAAAATGACAAAAATGACAAAAATGACAAAAATGACAAAAATGACAAAAATGACAAAATGACAAAAATGACAAAAATGACAAAAATGACAAAAATGACAAAAATGACAAAAATGACAAAAATGACAAAAATGGACAAAATGACAAAAATGACAAAAATGACAAAAATGACAAAAATGACAAAAATGACAAAAATGACAAAAATGACAAAAATGACAAAAATGACAAAAATGACAAAAATGACAAAAATGACAAAAATGACAAAAATGACAAAAATGACAAAAATGACAAAAATGACAAAAAATGACAAAAATGACAAAAATGACAAAAATGACAAAAATGACAAAAATGACAAAAATGACAAAAATGACAAAAATGACAAAAATGACAAAAGTGACAAAAGTGACAAAATGACAAAAATGACAAAAATGACAAAAATGACAAAAATGACAAAAATGACAAAAATGACAAAAATGACAAAAATGACAAAAATGACAAAAATGACAAAATGACAAAAATGACAAAAATGACAAAATGACAAAAATGACAAAAATGACAAAAATGACAAAAATGACAAAAATGACAAAAATGACAAAAATGACAAAAATGACAAAAAATGACAAAAATGACAAAAAATGAAAAAAATGACAAAAATGACAAAAATGACAAAAATGACAAAAATGACAAAAATGACAAAATGACAAAAATGACAAAAATGACAAAATGACAAAAATGACAAAAATGACAAAATGACAAAAATGACAAAAATGACAAAAATGACAAAAATGACAAAAATGACAAAAATGACAAAAATGACAAAAATGACAAAAATGACAAAAATGACAAAAATGACAAAAATGACAAAAATGACAAAAATGACAAAAATGACAAAAATGACAAAAATGACAAAAATGACAAAAATGACAAAAATGACAAAAATGACAAAAATGACAAAAATGACAAAAATGACAAAAATGACAAAAGTGACAAAAATGACAAAAATGACAAAAATGACAAAAATGACAAAAATGACAAAAATGACAAAATGACAAAATGACAAAAATGACAAAAATGACAAAATGACAAAAATGACAAAAATGACAAAAATGACAAAAATGACAAAAATGACAAAAATGACAAAAATGACAAAAATGACAAAAATGACAAAAATGACAAAAATGACAAAAATGACAAAAATGACAAAAATGACAAAAATGACAAAAATGACAAAATGACAAAAATGACAAAAATGACAAAAATGACAAAAATGACAAAAATGACAAAATGACAAAAATGACAAAAATGACAAAAATGACAAAAATGACAAAATGACAAAAATGAAAAAAAATGACAAAAATGACAAAAATGACAAAATGACAAAATGACAAAAATGACAAAATGACAAAAATGACAAAAATGACAAAAATGACAAAAATGACAAAAATGACAAAAATGACAAAAATGACAAAAATGACAAAAATGACAAAAATGACAAAAATGACAAAAATGACAAAAATGACAAAAATGACAAAAATGACAAAAATGACAAAAATGACAAAAATGACAAAAATGACAAAAATGACAAAAATGACAAAAATGACAAAAATGACAAAATGACAAAAATGACAAAAATGACAAAAATGACAAAAATGACAAAAATGACAAAAATGACAAAAATGACAAAAATGACAAAAATGACAAAAATGACAAAAATGACAAAAATGACAAAAATGACAAAAATGACAAAAATGAAAAAATGACAAAAATGACAAAAATGACAAAAATGACAAAAATGACAAAAATGACAAAAATGACAAAAATGACAAAAATGACAAAAATGACAAAAATGACAAAAATGACAAAAATGACAAAAATGACAAAAATGACAAAAATGACAAAAATGACAAAAATGACAAAAATGACAAAAATGACAAAAATGACAAAAATGACAAAAATGACAAAAATGACAAAAATGACAAAATGACAAAATGACAAAAATGACAAAAATGACAAAAATGACAAAAATGACAAAAATGACAAAAATGACAAAAATGACAAAAATGACAAAAATGACAAAAATGACAAAAATGACAAAAATGACAAAAATGACAAAAATGACAAAAATGACAAAAATGACAAAAATGACAAAAATGACAAAAATGACAAAAATGACAAAAAATGACAAAAATGACAAAAATGACAAAAATTACAAAAATGACAAAAATTACAAAAATTACAAAAATTACAAAAATTACAAAAATTACAAAAATTACAAAAATTACAAAAATTACAAAAATTACAAAAATTACAAAAATTACAAAAATTACAAAAATTGCAAAAATTACATAAATTACAAATATTACAAAAATTACAAAAATTACAAAAACTACTAAAATTTCAAAAATTACAAAAAATACGAAAATGACAAAAATTACAAAAATTACAAAAATTACAAAAATGATTAAAATTAAAAAATTTCAAAAAATTCAAAAATAACAAAAATAACATATTTGACAAAAAACAAAAATAACAAAAAAATTAATAAATTTACAAAATTAACAAAAATGATTTATTTATAAAAAAAATTGGACAAAAAATCCTACAATAAACTTGTTCACATCTAGATTGAATGAAGATAATCTAGAGAGAATCTAGAGAGAAAAATATCAAACGTTCTTATACTCTCAGAATTTATTTCACAGTTGAAATGGCGGCTTCAAACTTTGATCTTCGGATGTGGGGAATAAGTTCAAACATCAAAATAAAAGAAATATTACCAAATTTCATCTTGAATTCTGGAAAATTCAACACCGAACTTGCTGAACACACAGTTCTGTTTTCTTTTTGTTTACCAAAGTTTCCAACTCAGCATTCGAAACATAAGACTGTGGATTAAAAGTTTCAGAACCATAATTACCAAGTTCATTGAATTGGGAACTTAAAAATTCAGAACTTATAAAAAGAACTAAGAATACAAACTAAGAACCAAAAACTTTAAATTCAGCATTCCGAGAAAAAGCACTCAAGATTAAACACTTGAAAACAGGGAAAAGAAATTTTACACTGAAAGGTGAGCCTCAAATAGGAAAAGTGTTCAAGAATTGCATACAAAAAAAAGAACTTAGTACTCAGTACTTACAACTCACAATTGAGAGCTTTGATCTTCAACCTTAGAACTCGGAAGTTCAATCTGTGAGCTCTTAACGCTAATCTGTCCAGAAAAAACTTTGAATTTGGAACTCAGAACTGAGAACTCATACCTTCAAACTCAGATCTCAAATCTCAGAATAAAATATGAGTACTCAGAACGTACAACCTAAATTTTTTATTGCAGAACCCAAGATTTCTTAATTCGGAACCAAAAATTCAGAGCTCACTTCTGAGAACTAAAAACTCACTACTCAGCAAGAACTAAGTACGCAGAATTTTCAATTACGAACTCAGAATACTAAGCTTTGTTTTTTTTTTTGACTGTTCAGTCTGATTTTGAATTTGTAACAATACTGTAAACATTTCGTCCAAGGTTCTGGCTTTAAGTTTTGGCCTTTTTCAAAGGAAATATACAGTTCATTTTTTTAACTTATTAAAAACATCTTTGGAAATTTCATCATAAGTGTTGTACATTCTATGTATCGTACTGTACTTTCTGTGCTTTAAAGCTTTTAGATAGGTTAACCAGTAAGTTCAAAAAACAAATTGTAGACTTCTTTTAAGAAGGCCAAGACATAAGGCGGAAACGTTGCACGGAATGTAAACAGTATTGTGACAATCATGCTCGAAGCCAAACTCAATATCCAAAATAATAAACACCGTATCGAGAACTCAAAACTCAGAAAAAAAAAATCAAAATACAGAGCTTATCCCAAGCAAACAAAAGTTCGGATAACATTCCTCTATCAGGTTTGATCAGCTTAATCAAGTATGCTAATACAATTTCTTTTCAGCTCAATTTTTAAGTAGTTAAACGAACTTTAAAGTTGACAAAAAGTTCGCATAAATCGCCAAACAATTTCTAACCAGCTTCAAAATCCACTTAATAAGCAGCATAAAAATCGAAAAAAATACTCTTTCGCTCCTTCAATTGCCTTCTCAAGTCCGCTAAATTTGATTCATATTCATCAACCATATTTGTTACTAACGCACATTACATTTAAAAAACATGTTCTTACCAAGCCTCGAACCCGAGCTCACCACTTAAAAGTCGAGATCCATCTACTTGTTGCCCTATAAGAACATCATGAGTACGCAACGATTTTACTCGGTGTGATGATTTTCTTTAAAACGACTTTCAGGTTCTTAATTTCTACTTAATTCCCACTCTCAAGTTGTTAAAAATTCTTCCGGAACTAAATGTGTACTTCACATTGTGTTTATTTTTGCAAACACGTGTTTAAGTTCGAAAAATGTAGATTCAAGCCTTTAAATCTACTTAAAAGTTTTTATAATGCGCATTTGCTTTTGAACGCCCGTTGGAACTAATTAAAAACTTTCAAGTTTACAAAATAGTACAACAGAGATTTTTTACGAACAATTTAGCTGTACAAAAAGACTTGCAACCCTTTGGTTGCTACTTGATTTCGAAAAAAATGAGAAGTACGCAACAAGTAGATTGTTTTTCTTCATACAAACTTTAAAGTTCCCAAAAAGTAAAAACAGAAACCAAAATAGTACTTTAAAGCTTTTTTTGAATATTGGCTGAACTTGATAAAGAATTAAGTTCCATGGACCTCGAAAAAACATTGTGAACTGCAAAAAAGTTCCACAGAATATTTGTACAGCTATATATGAACTTATTAGTTCGTTCCTTAAGTGATATTCCAACTTTTGGTTGCTTGAGTATTACTCACAATCTATTATTTTAAACACATATCAGAAAATTAATTAAACAAACTTACAAATTAAAGTTTTGAAACAACTGAAACTGGGTAAGCAACACTCAGAACTTGATTCCAAAATTGAAACGATAGATTGAAACTATGATCTCAGAATGTGAGAAATAAATTTATAGTTATCGGTATAGGATTAGAAAAATTATCTTCTATTCTGAAAAATATTAAACTGAGCTTGGAAGACATCGGGTTATGCTTTAATTCTTTTCTATCCAAGTTTTCAAACTCATTGTACTAAACATACAATTGAGAATTCAGAACTCAGAATCAGAAAATCACAATCCACAAATTAGGTATTTAATCTATGATTCCAAATTTTTAAAATCCAGAATACATAACTCAGAATTAAAAGCTTCAAATTAAAAGCAGATAACTTAAAAATTCTGTAGTGAGAATTCAAATTTAAAAATTTAAAACTCATATTTATGAACCTTCAGAACAAGCACTCAGGATTATATACCTTAAAACTACAGCTTAGAGCTTTTAGTGCAGGAATTATAGCTGTGAATATCCTAGAACTTTATTCATATATCAGAACTCAGAAGTCAGAACTCAGAACACGTTTAATCAAATATCAGAACTCAGAAGTCAGGACAAACACATATAGGATCTCAATGAAACTTAATATTTCCTCGAAAAGATTCCTTTTTCTAAACTTTAAGCGTACATCTTTATATGATGGCTAGAAGCTTACAAATGCTAAAACCACCAATCCACAATTCGATCTCATACCCGCAGGCTTAGAAGACTTGAAGGGTTTCTTCTACGCCACGGGTTGCGGCTATAGCCCCCTAAGATCTCAGATTTCCTAGAAGACTAGAAGACTACAATATTTGATTTCTGAGTTCGGAAGTACAATCTGTGAACTCTTATGGCGTATTTTTTTTTTTTTGATTCCGGTTTTGGCTCTGGAACCATTCGAATAAAAAAACGACTTTCGGGTTTCGAGTTATTCCATATGCAGCTGTCATTTTGATCTCCCTTCTGGATTTCTTCACTCGGTTCTTCACATCCGGATTGCCTTTTTTCGTGTCCGGATTTCACTGGACAGCAGATAGTACGATTTTGCATGGCTGAGAGGTTCAAAATCGCGTCAATAACCATTTTCCCGTTCATTATTTCAACTGTTCTGCAATCAGCCAAAAACAGCTGTTTAATGTTTTGACAACAACGTTGAGAGTATTGGTGAACTTCTCGCAAAACTGACTTTCTTCTCAGGGCGACTCCGTGCGTTTTTCGAGCGAACCTAGGTTGCCTCTAGAGCAATAAATGAGCACGATGACAGCAGTTAGAGCAAACCTAGGTTGCCTCTGGTTTGCCTCCAGGAGAAAAAAATACGGTATAAGTGTAGAACTTTTAGAAAAATCTTCAAATTTGAACGCATAATTAAAATAATGCAGTATTCAGAGCTCAGAATTTAGAACTAATAACTTAGAACCTAGAACTCAGATTTAAAAACTCAGTTTATAAGCTGAGACCTCTGAATCAACAATCATAATTTTAAATTTCGGATTCCATTCATAACTGAGAACCACAGGGTGGCACCGTGATAATAATTTTCGCAATGTTTATGTAGTTCAAACATTGCTGTTTGATAACGGCTTGTAGATGCATTTTGCATGCCACAAGCTCGTCTTAGTTCGATTTTTTGTCCTAAACATTTATCAAACGTTATAAAATGTGTTTAACCTTGAATGACCAACGTCGTTTATTTTGGATATTGAAATCAATTCCGAAGATAAATAAAAATAGTTTGAATTTCATGCAATAAACAAAGTGTTTTACTTTCACGTTTCCACCCTGTCAAAACTCACAAAATAGCGCTCAGTACTTATGGTCCAGAACAAACAACTCATAATCAAGGTTACCAAAAAATATTCTGTATTTTTGGCAAATAAAATTCTGTAACTTTGATATTTCACTTAAAAATTCTGTGACAAGACTCAGTGCTTTTTTAATACGATTTTCACTGAGAATTTTATTATTTAAGAAAATTTTATTATTTCTACTATAAATATGATAGAAAGCAAGAAACAGTTATAAATTTATAACATTTTCATGAACATTCATGAACAGTCAGACATCCATAGTTAAAATGGACATAAAAATTCAAATGTTTGGAAAGTGTAAATAATACAAAAAAATGTGAATTCTGTAAAAAATTTTGTTCTGTGACGAAAACATGCACAAAATCTATATATATAAAAAGTAATTTCCGTTTGTTTGTTCGTTTGTATGTTTGTCTTCAATAGGCTCAGCTGCCTTAAGAGCTAGAGAGCTAAAATTTGGCATGGGTACTCATTAGGGCCAGGAATGATGAAAAATGTTTTTAGATTTTCGGATGACCCCTTTTGAAGGCGGTCGTCCATACAACAACGGTTTTATTCCCCCGAACCAAAAGTCATGGCACCCATTTTTAGAACCGACTTTCGTTTCCGTTTGTTTCGTTGGCGGGATTATTTTCACCATCACCACGATGGGCAGGCTATTAGAAACGACCATCCAGAGCTCACATGTACTGGATAGCAAATCGAAGCTTGCTGAGCATTAAAAATTTGAAAGTGAAAATTTTGGCGGGTGTTTTTGTACCTTCTACTGTTCAAAGCACATGCTACCGGTACGAGATATTTGGATACAATTATGAGCCCACATTTTGATTGAAAAATACAACTAGCCTGTTAGGAATATATTGACTAGAAGAGTAGTGGCTTTCAAAGTGCTCTTTACCGTCGCTTGGGAGCTTTGAGGGTCAACCATTTTCATAGGGAAAGAATTTTTTTTTACATTTAGAGTTATAAGTTTAAGGCTGCGATTTTAACGCTTCAATTGAAATTTTGATGGGGGATTAGAAAATTGATAAGATAATATAATTTGAGGTTTTGAGTTTTATTCAATTCGATTTCACTGACCAATTTCTAACTTTTGAGTTACCATTGATGACCAATGTGGTCAATTCTATTAATGGGATGTTTGTGCCCATGAAAAAACAGAACTCAAAAAAAAACCTTTTTCATAATATAAAAATGATGTTTTCATCATCCATATTGAAAAGTGGGATAATCTTCAACAGATACTTTCATTAGATAAGGGATGGAAAAGATAAGAAAACAGTTTAATTATTTGAAGATAATACTATTAGGACAGATCTATTCAAGCTTCCTAAGAAATGATGTTTGTAAAAAATTGAGGTATCACATTCAAAATAAGGGGACGGCTAAAGGGGTCTATATTAAGTTTTCAATATCTTAGTCATCTTGCCGTTTTTAACATTGGATTGGGTTGAAAATTGGCACATATTAACTATTCACTGTTTTTGCGATATTGTCGTTATTATACATCGCATTTAGATGAAAAATGGTACACTAGAGTTTTGAGGGACGATCAATCGATTTCAGGTATTGAATTTAGCGTAAGGGGCCGGCAATGGGGTCATCCATATTAACCTTACAATATTTTTGAAATATCGTCGTTATTATACATCGGATTGGGATGAAAATTTGCACACGGTAGTTTTCAGAAACGGACAATCGACTTCAGATATCAAAGATTGTATAAGAGGCCACCAAAAGGAGTTTAAATTTTTGGCAATAATTGCGTTGTTATGCGACGATCGACTCGAAGTTTATTTTTGACACGGGCAATCAATTCCTGATTTCAAATGAAGTAACAGACGACAGAACAGGTGTTCGTCAAATTTTTTGAAATTATAACCCAACAATTAATTCGGCAATGCATCTGGAAAATATTTGGCTATTGACTTTCAAACAAACTGATCATAACATATTCCAAGTTGAAAGCGAAACGGAGTTCGTATGGGATCAGCTAGTTCTTTATAATTAAAGATTATTCTGTGATTTCTCCAACCTTGTTCGTAATCAAGAACTCAGTACACGAGCTTCAAACTCAAAAAACTGAGTTTGAAGTTCGTGAGTACTGAGCTCAAAGCTAAGTATTCAGAACTCATAATTCATAACTTAGAAATAAGATCTCATAATTTAACACTGAAAATCTAGAATTCAATAATGAGAAATAGAATTATGGATTTTGCATTAAATAATCAGAACTAAGAATTGTGATCGAAGAACCTCCGAAAAGAACTAAGATCTTTGAAATTAGAAATAAAGACTCAAAACCCAGACCTTGAAACTTTGAACTTTTACCTGATAACTTAAAAGGGCAAATAACAAAACTCAGTTCTCAGAATTTCAAATTAAGAACTCAAAATCCAGAGAAAAGATCAGCGAATTGGGAGCTCAAAAAGATCAAAGAACTCAAAACGCAAAATTAAGATCTAAAACTTTAAACTCGGAACTGATGAAAAACTCAGATCTCAGAACTAAAACTCAAAACTAAGAACTTTGAACACAGAATATTAGAACTTGAATTCTTGAATTCTTGAAATTTGGACCTGAATTCTGAACGTACAACTTTTAAATTTGTTCCTAGATCTCAGATCAGAGAGCTCATTACCTCATAACCTACACACAGCTTAAAATTTAAAATGCAGAACAATATTCTCAAAGGTAAGAACTCAAAACAGGAAAGAACATAAATTCCAGAACTAAGAGCTTAGAGCTCAAAACTCCATAAACAAGAACTCAAAACTCAGATATCATTACTCGAAGCTAAGTACATCCCCAGCAAACAAGAAATCATATCAGAAATGGTAGCTTAAGTCGTTTACAATGGTTTATTAAATGTCGTCTTAAGTCAATTTAAATCGGATATGATAGAAAGGTTGAAAGAATATTTTGAACGATTTTTAAATGATTTTGCGACCTGCAAGTGAGAAAATCATCGTCATGTTCTCTTTTCAACCAGCAGTGCATCCTGAATTGCTAAAAATCAGAAAGGTATTGAGGAATATTAACCAATAAGAGAACTGGAACATATTGTCGCTGGCAACGATTTGAACTATGAGAGCAATATCTTGCGCTCTATTGGGTTCAGTTCAAAATTTGGAACCCAAACTTCTCCATGAGAGTCCAAAAATATCAAGTAATATGTTCTCCTCTAAACTCAATATTAAATTTTTAATCAAATTTTGATGAACGACTTGAGTGAATCAAGTGTAACAATCTCGACTCAGAACTTAGACCGAAACCTTAAAATCTTATCCCATGTCCACAATTCTACTACAGATTTTGAATTTGGGTACAGTCTTTAGTCTCGAATATCAAATTACCAATAAGATTAGACTCACAATATAAGGTTGCCTGCCCAAGTAACAATTTAAGTTTTATTCCAACCTTAACAGTTCGCTTAAGACTATTTCCTAAAGCTACTTTATAAGCCAAAGCGCATTCTACGCTATTAGCACAACTACTTTAAAGTTAACATATGGCCAAAAGGGACCACTTTGTTAACGTTTTTAAAGCTAATTCTATACGCTATAATAAAACATCCAACAGAATAGTTTTATTCGACCTTATAGACATAGCTTTAAGAAACCTTTCAGAGCCCTCTTCAGACTATCCACAGCTCTTTTAAAACTACGTCGTGGAATCTGATAGGAATTTTACTGTGGGATCTGTGAAATCTGATAGGAATTTTACTGTGGCAGCTGTGGAATCTAATAGAAATTTTACTGTGGGAGCTTTCTGTTCCGTTTTTTCTCGTTTTATCACTTACTCTCCCAAGCATTTGATGATAGGTAAAGATTCCATTTAAAATATTTTAAAAATATTCTCATTCTCATTTTCAAGATATCTAAGCAAGAAACTTCCTGCAACCTCAGATTTCTGGTGAAGTATATACGAAATAGCATCAAAACTTAAGCGCGCCTCAAAGAAAATCAAGGTTGACCATATTTTAAGCATTTTTTAAATAAAAAAATTATAATTAATGGAAAATATGAATTGGCTGAAATGATGCAATTTTTGTTTTACATTGAAATTCATCACCTATACAACAAATAGTACCGTCAACATTGTCAAATTGATGAAAATGTCTAGTTTTTAGTATTAAAGTATTATTTACAGCAACATGGCGTCAGTAATTTCGATTCAATTTCACAATCAACATGGCGTTCAGTAAATTAATATTGAAAATCTTAAGGCAGTTGTAAAACAGTGTTAAGATGGTTTTATGACGGTTAGAAAAATGTGGTAATAAAACAATTTCAATAAACAGTTTTTAAGTGGTTTTAAGAGACCTTGAATCACAGCTTCGTTTGACGTTTCTCTAAATGGAATACACGCTCATGATGGATTTATCCATTTTTGAGAAAGAGAAGTTTTTCGCAATAAATGAAAACATTTCGATTTGTTGCTTGGCAAAAGGCATTCATGCAACTTTTTGTTTTGTTTCCTTTTGACTGTGAGGATGGTCAATCATCTTTAAATAACAAACAGGTATTGCTATCAAATAATCTCAAACTATTTTGGAATAGAACATTTTTTATCATCAAAACCCTGGCCTCAAAGCTTAATAATAACCCGCATAAATGAGGATTATAACCAAATGATTTTTGAAGCGTAATAAAACGTTTAGCAAACGATTATTAAAATTGTAAAAACATTGCTTGAATCGTGAATTCCGAAATGATTGAATTTTGAATTTGTAGTTAGATTATGTAAAACAGTTAAAAACTGTTAAAACAGTTGTATGGGAAAACAATTGGAAGCGATAAAACGATTCTTTAAAACGTCCTTCGGATGTTTTGCTTACTATTACCAGAACTGCCTTACGCTTTAAATAAATCGTTATTTTCAATGATCGGCCAATGCTAGTGGTCTTCATTTTGAATACATCATCTGAAACTTGTTGAGGCTGATTTAGAATGAGCATTTTCGATTGTGATGAAACTCAATTTCTCCGTCTTTGCTGAGTTGAAGCCGGTTTCTGCAGTCTTCCAGAAATTTTCAAGGACGGTTTATCTGAAAATAATTTTGTTAGTTCTGGATTGGATGAGTTTAATAGGCGTACTTGTAAATTAATTTTCTAATACATTTATTCTTATCGAATCACAAAAACCGTTTATTCACAGTGGGCTTTCATTCGAACCCTGAGAATTGAGCGAATAATGATGTGGACTGATTTGCGGTTGTTTTGAAATTTGAATGCGGATACAACAAAGTTGTTTTTATTTTTAAGATGAATTTAGCTGTGTTAATTTATATCATTTTGATAGCACGTTTTTCTCAATTTTGAGTGATAATCCTTTCAAAACAGGTAATGCTATCTCAAAAAAAGGTAAAAAAGTTTAAGCGTGTATACGTTCTTCTCGATTGTCAAATCATCTGTCACTTAGTTTTATCATGCCTACATCCAATGTTCCAATAAAACAGTTTTTCAACTTGGCTTGAACGCTAGTTTTAAAAGCGCATTGAGAGCATTATTAAAACCCTTACCAAAGCTCTAATAAAAACAGGAAAGTATGTGTTTTATTGAATCTTTAGCAATACTTTTGCAACTTTTTTACAACACTCTTAAGATAGTGTTTTATTCAAGTTTTAGCAAAACTTTCAGGGCTCTTTTAAAACACACGATAAATGAAGCATTTCCTATGTTACAATAAAACCGTTTTAAAAATGGGATGCCATCGAAAAGTCTTCATAAAACAATATTAAAACTCAAAAAAGCCAATTGGCTTGATCTGTGTTACTTGGGCTGGTTTTCCGGATTATAGCCGAAAGTTTTTACTATACTTGCACATCAAAGAAAAACTTAAATTGCATGCAAAAAACCATGTATTTTGAGCACAAATAATTTTTTGACAATGTTTTTTTAAATAAATTGGCTGATAGTTTAAATGAAAAAAAAAATCAACTTTTCGAGTTTTTTTTTTCTTGATTTTTAATGAAGAGCTCATAAATTTTCCTTGATGTTGCCTTAATTTTGGGTTGTAAACTTCGAAATCGAATGCAGGGTTATGCAAGGTTTTAAGATAAATTATGCAAAGTTTTTTGATAAAATAGCCTGGATTGGCCCTGCCCGTATAAGTGCGGGATAATATCTGATGAGTTCGGTTTCAATCATTTCTAGTGTTCTGGTTCTTACTTACTTAATGATCCCGCGCCGATCCTCCGGTGCATAGGGCCGTGGTAAAAGACCTCCACTGTTGACGATCCGGAGCCAGCGTCTTCACCTGGTCCCAGTCAAGATTCTCGTCGACAGTTCGGATTTCAGCGGGCCACGAATTTCTGGGTCTGCCTCTTCTTCGATGACCTTCTGGATTCCAATCTAGCGCCTCTCTGCAAATCTCGTTTTCATCTCTTCGCAGCGTGTGCCCAATCCATCTCCACTTACGTTCCCGAATCTCGATTTCTAGCGCCCTTTGATGACACCGGCGATGTAGTTCCTTATTCGAGATCCAATTGCCAGGCCACCAAGCGCGGTTTACAAATACTTGCAGTTTTCGCGTCGTTACCGCATATGTGCACCAAGTTTCGCACCCGTACAGCAATACGGATTTGACGTTTGAGTTGAAGATTCGGATTTTCGTTCGTAGAGAGATCTGGCGTGACCGCCAGATGTTTCGGAGACTCGCAAACGCAAATCGGGCCTTTCTTATCCGGGTTTCGATGTCTTTTCTGGTACCACCATCAGGCGTTATCTGGCTACCAAGATACTGGAAGCACTCCACTTTCTCAACTTGTTGCCCAGCTACCATGAAACTGGAGGGATTTCCTGTGTTGATCTCCATCGACTTGGTCTTTCCGACATTGACTTTGAGACCTGCTGCCTTGGAACTTTCGGTGAGGTCGTCGAGTTTACTCTGCATATCTGGTTGTGTTTGGGCGAGCAAAACAATATCGTCAGCCAGGTCAAGGTCGTTCAGTTGCTCCATTGTTGAAGGATTCCACGGCAATCCTCGGTTCGGTGCACAGTAAATCGATCCAATCAGAATCTCATCCATTACGATGAGAAAAAGTAGCGGTGATAGAATACATCCTTGTCTCACTCCAGCAGTTACCGGGATTGGTTCGGACAAGACACCGTCGTGCAAGACCTTGCACGAAAATGCCTCGTACTGTGCTTCGATGAGATGGACTAGTTTCTCTGGGACCCCTCGTCGCCTTAGAGCCGCCCAGATGTTTTCATGGTTAAGTCGGTCGAATGCTTTTTCGAAATCAACGAACACCAGCAGAAGAGAGTCCTGGAATTCGTTGATTTGTTCCAGTATGATTCGTAGCGTTGTGATGTGGTCCACACATGATCGTCCGGATCGGAATCCAGCTTGTTGCCGTCGGAGTGTAGCGTCTATTTTCTCCTGGATCCTGTTCAGGATCACTTTGCAGAGTACTTTGAGGGTTGTACAGATCAACGTTATGCCTCGCCAGTTACCGCACCCTGTCAGGTCTCCTTTCTTCGGGACCTTTACGAGGATACCCTGCATCCAGTCGGCCGGGAATGTTGCAGTATCCCAGATGTCAGCGAAAAGACGGTGCAACATTTGTGCTGATAGGGCAGGGTCGGCTTTGAGCATTTCAGCAGGGATGCAATCGATTCCAGGTGCTTTGTTGGATTTCATATTTTTGATTGCCGCTTCTATTTCAGCCAGCGAAGGCGCTTCCGAGTTGACGCCATTTATGCGACTTACTGTTGGCGCTTCGAGCTGCAGATTCTGTTGGCCATCGCTATTCGTGACTCGGAAGAGTTGTTCGAAGTGCTCAGTCCATCGTTTGAGCTGATCTGTTCGATCGGTCAATAACTGACCTGCTCGGTCTTTTAGCGGCATTCTTGCATTAGTCCTTGCACCACTGAGGCGGCGAGAAATGTCATAAAGTAATCGGATATCTCCATTGGCGGCGGCTCTTTCTCCCTCTTCGGCTAGGGAGTTTGTCCAGGCTCTCTTGTCTCGTCTACAAGCTCGTTTAACTGCCTTTTCCAGCTCCGCATATCGTAAGCGGGCGGCTGCTTTGGCTGACCCGGTACATGCCTGCTCAATTCCGACTTTCGCCTTTCTCCGATCATCGACCATCCTCCAAGTTTCATCCGACATCCATTCACTCCTTCTTCCACAAACTTTACCGAGAGTACCATGGCTCGTCGTGATAAAGGCATTCTTGATTCCACACCACTGTTCTTCGACTGTTCCGTCTGTCGGCAGCTCCGAGGCTCGGGATTCTAGCTGTTCAACGTATGCCCTTTTCACCTCTGGATTCTCCAACCGGCGGACGTCGTATCGACACCCGACTTTCTCCTCGCGCCGTTGGACACGCGCAACTCTCAGTCGTATCTCGCCAAGGACGAGGTGATGGTCAGATGCAATGTCTGCGCTTCGTTTGTTGCGGACATCAAGAAGGCTCCTTCTCCATTTTCGGCTGATGCAGATGTGGTCAATTTGATTTTCTGTTCGGCCATCTCGGGATACCCGAGTGACTTTATGTGCTGGTCGATGGGGGAAGAGCGATCCGCCGATCACCATGTTGTTGTTTCCACAAAATTCTACAAACAGTTCTCCGTTTTCGCTTATCTGTCCTAGGCCATGGCGTCCCATGATGTGCTCAAGGTCCTGATTGTCGGAGCCAATCTTTGCGTTGAAGTCGCCCAAATGGATTTGAATGTCACCCTTCGGAATTCTCTCAACCACGCTGTTCAGTTGACTGTAAAACTGCTCTTTCTCCTGCAAGTCGGCAACGTCAGTTGGCGCATAACACTGGACCATTGTAAGGTTTCTAACCCGTGTTCTGAATCTGGCTACGGTTATTCTTTCGTTTATCGGTTCCCATCTAATGAGGGCCGCGTAGGCCTGCGGGCTTAACAGGAAACCAACTCCTCGTTCCCGAGTAGCATGTTCTCCTCGTATGCCAGAGTAAAGCAGGACTTGCCCGGATTGTGTCTTGTGTTCTCCAGTATTAGGCCAACGGACTTCGCTCAGTCCCCAGAATTTCAAGCTTGAGGCGGCTAGCCTCTCTAGCAAGTTGTTCCAGTTTGCCTTGTTGGGCAAGGGTTAAAACATTCCAAGTTCCAATTCGTGTCCGTGTTTTCATGCTAAAAGTCGTCGCCAAAGTTCCAGGTCGGTCATTTCTTTCGGATTCCGTAACAATTTCAAATCGGGAGCAGTAGGTTGTTAGCCTAAAGTCCCTATCCCGCGATGGGGCTGCCATCTTGGACTTAGCTGGCGGGAGCCGCATTTCATAAATTCAGCCGCTTGCTGCAAGACAGACGCTGTTTGAGCCGCCCCTGACCTGGAGAACAGACGCTCGGTTGTTGTTGCACGCCGCCCCTGACCTGGGGAACAGACGCGTGCGGCCACCTCTTCTCAGTCTGCATGCGACCAAAGCATCCACCGGGGTTGGGTACCCGATCTCCGCTTAGGTTACTCGCACCCCAGCCGGCACCGCGGGGAGGTAGAGATAGGAGTTGTGAATAAGAGGTGATATGACCACTATGGGGTCTCGTGTTGCACATTATCCACCGTTTACCAGCCAGTGTTCTGGTTCCGAATTTATTTTATTTTAAATCTTAATTTGTTTCCTGTGACTGGATTGAGAAATCTGGATCTAGTTTATTATTGATGATTTCCAGTTCGGTTCATCATTGGGACAAAATCTTCATTCGAATCTTGGTTTTGCATTCAAACTAAAAGAAGATTCATTTTTCATGTTCGAACTCATCTTTCCGAAATATCAAAAGAAAATATTCAAAATAACAAATCATTTTTAAGATTTAGATCTGAAATTTTTGATTTTGATTCTTATGCATAATTTGAATCTGAAATTTTTGATTTTGATTCTTATGCATAATTTGAATATAAATGGTAGGTTGAAATAGCAGAATTTCAACATACGGAATTTTCATTAGGATTCATTAGTTGAATTACGAATGAATAATTGAAGAAAAATTCATACAACAAATGAAAGATTCAAAATCCAAACAAGAAATTTCTGGTTAAGGATTCTGTCTGTTCTGTTCAAAATATTTGGAATTTATGTTCAGAATTTAGATTCAGAAATCGATTCCATATTAGGAATTAAAATTTTTGATTCAGGTTCAAAATTTCGAATTCGGATTCGGAACCAAACCTAAAAATTGGCACAGAACAGGTGAAAACCGCTATTTTAAAGTTAAATCTGAAATTATTTTCAAAATTGCGTTCTTTGAAAATTTAAATTACAATTTTAATTAATAATTATTAATAATGATCGATTGTAGTTAGTTATATTACCTTGTACTGTTTCTTCAAGTTCAGGAAAATTCAGTTGGAAATGTATTTTGTTGGTTTTTTGTTTAGCATTATTTTATATTGTAAATACTTTGAAAACAAAGATTCAAACATAAATCTGAGTGTATAGAGCTCACAAGATACAAAAAAAATTGTTGAACCCCAATAGAGTTTTTTTTTAAATGAAGCTTTTAAGATCCCCAATTCCTTCAATGAAACTAATCAGTTTAAGGACTTATTTTCGAAAGTAATGATTGTAAATGATTAACAATCAATATAAAAGAACTTTAAACCGAATAATCAGATACGCTTAGTACCATTTTTTAAAACTTTTCTTATAAATGCATTTTTTAAGCAAAAATGGAATACGAAAACAAAATTTAACAGAAACCATATGTACTCTTTTAAAAGTTCATGTGCTCTTTTCTGATCGAAAAATGGGCGTACCCTTCTTTTTGTGAAATTTTACCAAATGTACTCTTTTTTTGTGGAAGAAAATTTGAACAGAAAAATCGACGTATTTCTTCCATTTTATGAAGTTGTTTTATATCTTTTGCAAAAACTACGAAAGGAATACAGCTTACTGCAAAACTTATTATATTGAAAAACTTGGAAAAGGTTTGTCTGTTGTGCAACTAACATTTTTGAATTTAATTTTTTTTTCTTATTTTTAAACTAACTTATTTCCCAAACAATTTTTTCTTTAAAATTTAATAAAAAAAATTGCTTTTCTCAACAATCTCCTTCAAATCATCTCAACAGTTCTTGAGTCAACAATTCTATCAGCTGGTCTCATTCCACTAGTGGAGCAAAAAAAAAACTTTATCCTGAATCTGGTGCCAGTGGAATGGAAAGCGAAAAATTCCAGCTGGGCAAGATTGTGGCTTTTCAAGCATTTGCGGCTGGTTGCTTCCAGGCAGCTTCCTGGTTCCTAGTACTGTTGGAACTCCGCAAAGAAAAACCCGAAAGAAAACCGTAAGTTTCCTCTACACACCGGTGATGTTGTTGCTGTGCGGTTCTGGAGGATTTTATCAGGTGCTTCACAAGACGGGAAAAACCAGGGACTGGGCAATTTTCTTCAACACCTGCCATGGCAATCGGCTTGAGAATATTAGCCTAGAATATGAGCCCTGTTTGCCAAAACAAACAAACGAACAAACAAATGAACAAATGGTGGGAATGGTTCCGGTTTATTTTATTTTTTTGGGAAAAACTTTTGCCTTCCGCTCATTTTTTTTTCGGCTTAGAGATTCTTACGGCTCGGTGATGGCAAGCTTTTAAATTTATCACTCCCGCTGGTTTGATCCGAAAAGTTTCGAATTTGCTGGAAAAATGTTGCCATGAACATTTGTCGGAAAAAGTTTGCTAAAAGATCTTCAAATGTTTACCGTTCATTCAATCTCCTCGGAATTTTTCCGTAAAAACATCTTAAAATCTTCTAATTCCCTTCCATGAAATATCTTGCAGCCAGGAATTCCTTCACTGGCCCACTGTCTTACACTCTGCATGACTCTAGGCAATGCGGAAATACTTAAACAAGATGTTGGAAAAAGTTTTCGTTCTATGGTTTTACAGAAACCGACCAACTTCCTGTCACGGTAGCTGAAGAAAAGGCTCCCCGCTTTTGGTGTTTGTTTTGCAGGTGTTTGTTTGAAAAGTTTCTACACTGTTGATTGCCATATATTTGGCGTTACAGTTTAGGGCCTCCAGAAGCAATTGGTTTTTTTTTAAATGTGTCTTAAAAATTTCAATTTTTCAACTGATATCATTGAGAAGCTTTAAACTTCCACACGCAACCTCGAGGAGATTAAAATCATTAGATATCTTCGTTCATTCATCCTTAAAATAGAAGAGAAGCGAATCTTCTTGAGAAAAAAAAAATCAATCTTTCTTAAACAGGATAATTAATCCGGGTCAACTTAAGATCGGATGCAGTAATACCGACTCTTTTCAACAAAAGGGTGGCCTTTAATGTGAAAAAAATTGGTCCATCCGTAAATCAACGCCAGGTTTCTGATTTTTCTCCCTTAAAAAAAAAAAGACTCACCCCCTTTCGACAGGTGAATGAAATTCTCCGAGACACTCATAAATTTTGCTAATTGTCGACGAATTCTCTGTACGCTTGGCTGAAGCTATTTTTTGTTTCGTTTCTTTTTCTACCCCCTCCAGGAAACTGTAATTTGTATACTGTTTTTTTTTCTTAAACGGCCAGCAAGCGATCAAATAAAAATTTAATTACATTTTGGGAAAAGGGTTATAAATCCGGCAATTATATCACAGTTATTTCTCGGGGCATGCCGATTCGGGGGTGCTAAAGTAAAATGACTTCATTAAACGACTCTTCTGGATTGGAAGGGAAAAGAGTTCTGCAGGCGGACTCTTTCCATCAGATAAGGTGAGTGATTTCAGTTTTAGGTTTTATGGGTTGTGTCGTAAAATTATATCAGCTCTCGATTGAGTGAGGCGATATACTGAAACTGACGATGTTCGCTGCAGATACTTTAATGTGATAGTTATGCTTTTTGCAATTGGAAATTAAGAGTTTACATTTCTGGCTGCTATTAAAAGAAAATTCAGCCTCTAGTCTGAACAATCGATTTTCTAACAGCTCTCTTCATAGAAATTATAAAATGAAGTTTTTATAAAACTGATAAAAATAAATTTTCTATGTTTCAGAAACACTAAAAGCCCTCAGTTAAGAGTTCGTACTTCAAGCATCTAGCTTAAGATTGCCAAAAAAATTTTCAGTATTTATTCGGGCTGGAAAATCAAGGCAATTTTACATAAAAACCTGGGAATTCCGGCCATTTGATTTTTCAATTGACGATCAAAAGTTCAGATAATATCCAGGCATATTTTGTCAAAACCCAGAAATTACTTATCAAAATCAAGAAAAAAAAATTGGAATTTTATTTTTTCGTCAAAACTCATTGACTGATTTAAAATTGTATTGCAGGCTTTCAAAATACCTATCATGATTATTTTTTTGAAGTCAACAATAAAATAGAAATTAAAACATTTTGTTTTTTTTCCACATAATGAGAGAAATCCGGGCAAAATCTGGGCTTTTTTTCAGTAAAATTTGAGCAACTGGGCCAGGCCGGACTGTTCTGGATCAAATTTCCTAACATGGTTAAATTTAATATTAATGTAATGCGATACCAAGTATCAAGTCAAGAAAATTTAAATCTATATCAAACTTAAATGAAAGATTCGAACATATCAAAATAAGCAGTATATTTAGAAATAGAACAGTTACGAATGCGTTTATCTCAAAAACCATTCGTCTTATCGAAATACTTTCTATGAAGAAAATGAAGGTCATCTTATGATGGGTACCTGATTCATGAAAAAAATTAAAAAAAATTATTTATCTTTTTTTGTAAGAAAAAATTTTACTTTTTACTTGGAATCGCCCATTGGCTGGCACACACTTTTTTCAATCATATATTGCTCAGTTTTTTCAACTTTTACTTCGTCTAATCTGTATTTTTGATGGCTGATACCTCCACCTTCGCCACTATTTGGTTCAATACCTCTCGTCTAGAAGAAACAGAGGGCACTTTAGTGGATACAGCTGCTTTGAAATTTATAAAACTTATTTTTTTTCAAGCCACTTGTATTGTTTAAATGAAATGTTTGCTGGCAAAATCTGACGATTACGAAGTAAAATTACCCTAAGCTTGAATTTAAAGTAAAATCGGTTAGTATACATCGTAGGTTGCGAAGGGCACATACAAGATTTCTCTTTTTAGGCCTTTAAAAACAGCGAAAGCCAAAGTTTTCGTTTTGAAAATTATTGTTTATTTAACAAAGAAGCAGAATTTTGGCAAATCATTATATTAAAAAAAACAACCAGCAAATATATACTCAAATATGCTATGGACCTTGCCATGAGCAGACATATTGCAGGATTCAATCGCTGTATTTGTTTGGAATAATTTTTTTTACAAGTAATGTCGTTCATAAAAAATCATCTGTCTCATAGCCTCGGTATCGGCTAAATATATACCTTACGAGCTTTGAAAGTAGCAAACATTTGTTGTTGAGGTTTGGTTTGAATGAATTATTACTAGGGAACATTTTAAGCTTATTGGAGAAACAATGGTTGAACATTTTAGCGATCTACACTTAGTTTTTCGCTTATTAAAAATAAAAAATACTGGTATGAGACTTGATTTTCCTGATGACCCATAACCGTAGCTGCCGATAATGTGCTTAACTTCAATGCGCGATTTGAGCTTTGTGCACGTTTTTAACAGTGTTTGCATACTTTTCCAGCACTCACACACAGTAATTCTTTGAATAATCAACGGTTTTGCCAGCTATCGAATCGATAATGGTGGATTTTGAAAGAAACTGTGCAAAATATTTTTTTCTTTTCCTCTTGCATTGCAATTATCTCAAAAATGCGTAAATTTTAAATTTTGAAAAAAATAGGTAAAATAGTACTTTATACAGGCTGCTAAATTCAGTCAAAATTTCGGATGTCCAATTACTAGTTATTCAACTACCAACAAAAGAATTAAACATTGTTTCAAGTTTAAAACTTAATCAGTTCTGAATTCTGAGCTTAAAGTTCCTAATTTAAGTCTGGGATCGGAATTCGATTTCTTAGTTTTGATTTTTTGGTTTAAGAATCCGAGTTCTGCGACCAAAGTTCAAAGTTCTGAGTTTTGATTTCCTATTCCTTAGTTCTAAGTTTTAGGTAGGGTTGCCATCCGTCCCGCAAAAGTGGGACATGCCCCACTTTTTCAGAAAATGTTCCATCATCCCGCCTTTTTCTCATAATGTCCCGCTTTTTCTGAGAAATTTTTTATGGCAGACTTAACCCTCTCCGATCCTACCGCTTCAAAATAGTTGGTCCGTGCTTGATGGAAATGCTTCTTATAAAATCTTTACTCAATCATTTTCAATCCGGACCGGGCGAATCCAGACAATTTCATTTTTAAACTGGGTAAATTCCGGGCAGTTGATTTTAAAATTTTCAACCCAAATTCCGGGAAAAATGCGGACAAATTTGGTCAAAGCTACGGAACATCAGCAGATTTTTAATCGTACTTTAAATGGGCTTCCTAAAACCTATTCATGATTATTCTGATAAAACTTGCTCAAAAACATATCGTTTTCGGAACCCAAAATAATAAATAATAATAAATCAATTTGAGTTTTTTTTTTGCTCAGTTTTGGAAATATAGGGAAAAAATCTATGCAAAATCCTGGCTTTTTGTGTCAAATATCTGGGTAAGTCCGGGTAAAACCGAGAAATCTGGCAAGCCTACCTAACCATCACAACAACAATCTGGTTTAGTAAGACGTTCTTTGAGAACGTTTTAGCAATGTTAATATTTTTCGATTGAAGAAAATTTGATCTAAGTTGCTTCCAAATGATGATGGCTCCAGATGTTTCTCCGGAATACATACTATTTTCAATCAAACAATGCATGAATGGACAAGTTATTTTATATAAGATTGGGAAATGATCATAAACGGCTGTTTAAAATTATAAAAATTTTCTTCAAATTTAGGATTAAAAATTTCTCTGAACTCCAACATTTTCGATTTTAGTGTTCGCAGTATACATAGATGGCAGTATTGCTGGGAACACATTTTCTTGAACCAATTTCATTTATTCATATTTTTATTACTTTTTATTAACTGTTTTAGCTGATGTAACAAATATGTATGAACGTGTGTATAAGAATTGTAATAAAAATTATGGCTTTAAGAGTTTCCAAAATATTCCGCTTCTTTCGGCGATGTACCGTCCTGCCGGGAAAAATTGATTCCGAAAAATTCATGATATTGACGGATTGTGTTTTTTTTTCTTTGATACCTCATGTTTCTCTAATACTTTCCATCACCTTTGAAAATTTTATTATTTTCAGGTACAAAGATGTATCAAGCGATTTTATAACATTAGTATTGATGTTCCGCTAGTTTTTCGTGAAATGTCCAATTTTTTTTCTGAAGGTATCTGGTAAGCTTAGTTAATGGTTCTATGCTTTAAATTGTGTGTTTAGAGTTTTACAGTATGACCCATAAAAAAGCGAAAATCTGTAATTTTAGTTAAGTAACACGTGTAACCCAACGAGCACACACATGACTAGGTAGGATATCCAAGTGCAATCTAAGTTTTTCTTGAAAAGATCCATCCACATGCATGTACTGCATCATTGAGGCGTACAATTAATTCCAAGGTATACCCGCCAACCTTCATCATACTATGTGTGACAGGTTATGTCACGACCGGGATTCGATCTCATGAATGTTGGCATAGAAGACAATAATACTATCCTCTAGGCCACGATCAGCTTCTTGATGTTAACAAGATTAAAAACCTTTTTATTCATTTAGGCATGAAGATCTACTTATTGAGACACTTTTACTCAATGTGTCCATGTCCACTTCCATCCTCAACTACTCTCTCCAGGCGAGATCTGTATCGGGAACATACCTTCGCTACATAAGCCTCTGACATTGACATTTGAGTGAAAAAGGGCCGATGCGATCTAGCAGATAGACTGGCGCGGGTTTTGTTTTGGTATGCCAGGCGTACTGGGTTCGATTCCCGGTAAAAGCAAGAAAACTTTTGGGTTTGAATCCCATATTCAATTGACTAATATGTTCAATCAGTTGCCAACTGGCCAGGTCGGATGTCGGAGTACCTGTAAGAAAACTAGCACACATGATTGACTCGCTCTTCCAAAATAAATCACATCAACAAAATACATTCACTCTATAACAGTTCATTCGAAGCCATGGGGTCCGGGTATGGTGTACGCGCTGCATTGGAGATTTGTCGGACTTTATAATCTGAAGAATTCATGTGAACAAATACATGGTGGATAACCAACATACATATATATCCCAAGTAACACTTAAAATCCATTTTGGTTTTATAATTCTTTAACAATAGTTTATAAACGATTTATATGATCTTTTATTGTTTTAAAACGCATTAATGCAACCTTTTTACAACTGGCCTCCAGGACATCTATAAGCGTATAAAATATCCAACTTATATAACAACAATAAATTTATTTGATTTGATTTTTATTTTGCTCTTTCATGGCCTTACAAAACAATAATATATTTGTAAATGATAGTCGATATGCAAATGGTTTAAAATTCCATCTTATAAACCTGTTTTGATCTATAAAAGCCCTTTCATATAAACAGGCAAATAAATAACTTTATGTGGCGTCTATAAATCATTTATAAGAAACGAAACCTTCTATAAGCTATAAAAGTTTCATAAAAGTTATTCGGCCGGACAATCGGTTTACAAAAGCAAGTCGTCTGGCAATCTTCCAAAATGTCTACAAAAGAATGTTCTCGCCATTTTCATGGTAAATAATGGTATATTTTTTAACAACAGTTTTCTGTTTCTGAAAGTAATCCTCATTTAATTCATGCTCTATAAAAGCTCAGCATCCCAATGGCTGAAATAATTTTGAATACTTGATCTTCAACAACTACAACAACAAAATTTACTAAAAAATTGATATTTTTTATGAATTCTATCGGGTTTTCATTGCTTAAAATAGCAGTTTACTGTAGGCCCGTTATTTTTTCGTAATTTTTTAATACATATTTGCGGTAAACTTATAAGCGCAAGTTAATTTAGAGCAGGTAACGAAAATTCAGAAGGAGAAAATAATATTAAATTTCTTTACAGATTCATAACAAATAAATTATAGCTTCTGATTGGTTTTTTTTTATATTTGATTTACGACCGTTTAGATCACCGCTGGTTTTATCTTTTGGGGGTTCTCGTTGATGTTGTTCGGTGATGTTTAGAAAAAAGATTTGCTGGTTTTTTACGTTTCGGTTTACTGCTTTATTTCAACCATCTTCAGAAACTGTTTTGTAATGTGAAATGAGGAGAAAATTTTTTTTTTTATAATAACTATAGCCTAATTTATAAAACGTTAAAGTACAAAAGTAAAAAACACTCACAAAAAAGCTATTTTTTCGCCTGCTAAGGTCGTCGCTTAAATTGGAAAGGAAGTCAAGTCTATTGCTGCTGCTGCTGCTGCTGTCGTCGGGACGTCGGTTTATCAGAGTTTTTTGGATTCTCTCGTTGTAGGCATTGGAAACCCCCTTCGTATCAATCTGGAGATTAACCGATTGGTTCCCTCTCAGTTTGATGTGTAGTTTTTCCGCAATCAACCTATGCGACTTGTGGCTGATCCTCTCCAGAATTTGGGTTTTCGCAAAATCGAAGGTGTGGTCAGCGTCGTCTTCCAGAGCGTGTTGCGCTAGGCCAGTTTGTTTGTTTTTCACCCGTATGCTGTTTTCATGCTGTTTGGTCCTTTTTTCCAAGGTTTGCGACGTTTGGCCGATATATTCTTTACCGCAGCTGCATGGTACTGAATATACGACGTTGGTTTGCATCATTTTGGGGATCGGGTCTTTCAATTTCGTGAAAACTGTTGACTTTATTTTGTCACATGGTTTGAAGGCGGCAATCACATCATGTTTGTGAAGGATTCTGGCCACCCTTTCGCTCAGTCCGGGTATGTACGGGATCGATGCCATTCTTGAAGATGTAGATTCAGGGGGGTTCTGGTTTTGTAGTGTATTGTACATTGCATGTGTCCTTTTCTCGAAGGCGTTATGTAGTATGTCTTGTGGATAATTGTTTTTGCCGAGGATGTTTTTCACCGCATCGATACTTGTCTTCCTGGTTTCTGGATCAGATAATTTTAGAGCGCGGTCCACAAGAGCGAAAACTGTATTTTGTTTGTGCGTGAACGGGCTCTCCGAATTGAAGTCCAAGTATCGTCCGTCCGGTTGTTTTGTGAACCATGTTTTGATAATTTTATCATGTTGTCTAGATAAAATCATGTCCAGGAAGCGAATGGTTTGTTGATCCTCCTTCTCGAGCGTGAATTTGAGGGTTTTATGCGCGTTGTTAAATTCCTCGAAAATCGCATCTATATCACTTTCCTTGGCGACTACAAAACAATCATCGACGTAGCGTTTGTAAACAATCAGCGAAATATTTTTTTGTTTCAAACGTTCGATGCATCCTTGTTCTAATTTTTCCATGCAGATTGAAGCTATGCATCCCGATATAGATGATCCCATGGGTACACCGTGTATCTGTTTATAGTAGTTGTTGTTGTATTTGAAAAAGGAAGATTTGAGGACAACGCTTAGGGCTTGTTGTAGGGAGGCAAGGGAGAGTGTTGTGTACTTGCGCAGCCTGTGCCATTGGTCCTCTATGAAGTCATACGCGTTTTCTGCTGGAACATTGGTGTATAGCGATACGACATCAAGAGAGAACATCACGCAGCCTTCGGGGATTTGCACCTTCGAGATGTCTTCGGCAAAAACGAAACTGTTTTTCACATGATATTCCGTTTTACCTACGATGTTGTTCAGAATGTCCGTGAGATATCGCGCCACGCTATAGGTAGCCGAACCTATTGTGGAGACCACTGGCCGAAGTGGACGATCGGGTTTGTGGATCTTCGGCAAGCCGTAGATTCTTGGCGGGTGGCAGTGGAAAGTTTGTAGTTTGGTTTTCGTGAAGTAGTCGATGTGTTGGTCTTGGTGCCATTTTTCCACAATTACGTTGAGTTGCTTTAGTATTTTGGAAGTTGGATCACAATTCACTTGTTGGTATGTGGTGGTGTCCGAGACCAGCATTGACATTTTTGCTGATAGTATGACCGTTTTATTACCCTTGTCCGCCCGAGTGATGTAAATGTCTTCGTGGGTTTTCAGGAAAGCGCGACTGTTGACGATATCTCTTTTTATCCACTCTGTTTCTTTTGATCTTGGTTGACGTTGGTAGTTGAGATGATTGGAGATAGCCATTGCTACGTCTGCTCGTATGTCTTCTGCTTCTGGTTTTTTTGCTATCGCGCTTTCAACATCAGCAACAAATTTAACGTATGGAATGTTGTGTTTGCTCTGTATGTTGAAATTTGGTCCCAGGAGAAGAACTCTTTTGAGAAAGTCGGGGATTTCTGTGTTGGTAGTGTTTTCTATCCAGTTTGGTTGTTGGTTTATTTCGTTCATTTTCTTATTCTTTAGGTTTTCAATCTTACGGATCCCTGTAGTTCTCCCTTTTGTCTCTTTCTTGCGATTTGAATTCTTGATCTTGATTGTACAGCTCATTAACGAGCCTCATCTTAATTTAGTATATGATCTCTGTTTTTTAATTTTTAACCGGAGTTAAAAAATTTGAACTTGGATTCTGTTTCCGATTTCATCAATTCAATACGATTTCTGAAATAAAAAAAAACGAAATCTGAATCTTAATTCCACATCACAATATCGACTATGAGGCAAAGAATGAGTTTTATTTCATGAATCTATAATTCAAATTCCGATGGTTGTTTGATTTTCTATCTGAATCCATTTTTTAATCTGACTTGTGAATCACAATATCACGGGGTTTCGTTTATTTATTCTGATTCTGAGTTAGACATATTAAAATACCGTAGATTTTTACAGTTTGTTTGAAAAAAGTAGTGAAAAACAAATTAAAAATTCAGGTACGAGCTTAACTTACTACATCAAAACAAGAAATAAAAAACTGATAATGATTCTTGTGCCACAAGAAATACAATAGACACGAACAGTACACACTCCGTAAGTCAAACACTTTTTTCAAATGTTAATCAGAAAATAATTTTGAAATACAATAAAAAATAAAAAATTTCCCTGATGATCGTCAAGATCATGGCCGAAACGTAGGACATTAAGTAAATGTACTGTTTTCTTTAAATTATAATTTGACTGAGAAGCCGAAACGTCCATAAAAAGACTACATTCACCAGTCACAAATCAACCATCTAACTGAAAATTTTATCCTCAAATTGAAAATGTATATAACATTTAAAAAAATCATGAATGAAATTTGAAATGAAATGCAAAAAAATTCATTTGAAATTGAGTATTCCGAACTGAATTTCGATCAACAAGCGAGCGTGGCAGTTGAAGACTAAAACCCTCTATAAATAAACGTTTAACAACATCAACAAGTAAGAAAAATTTGACAATCTGTGACAGAATTCTGTATTTGGAATTGGTTTTTAAAATTTTGGCCTCAACTCTGAATCAATATTGCTACTCTTAAATACCCTTATGCAATCATCAAAATTTGATTAGGATTTTAAAACTTTGAGTGCAGAATAGAATACTTAACTTGCTTTTTCTGTACTCTCACGGGGGTGGGGAGAGGGGGGGGTTTATACTTCAAACCCCCCATCCATCCGTTCTAACGGCCAAGTATTCAGGCTTTTAAAGGTGAACTTATTGAGACACAATAAGTCCACTTGAGACACACTCGATATGTCCACTTCCGATCTCAACTACATTTTTAAAGTTTATTAGGAAAAAAAGGAATATCTTCGGTAATTTGTAAAATCTTTTTACGCTCAGTGAAAAGTTATATGGAATTTTTTTCGTTGCCGGAGAGGGGGAATATTGGAATTTCGGCTGAAGTTCGATTTGAAAAATAGTTGTGTGAAAATCCTGAAGTCATTTGCAAAACGGGGGTATGGCTAGAAGGGTAATAAAGTTGAAAAACTTTAATGAAAATTAATTTCCGATGTGCCATTAGAACAACTCCAAGCATGATTTCAACAGACTTACGTCTCTAAGTTTGAAGAGTGACGCGTACGCAAACTGGTTGCCTGGGCAGCATGTGACAAAGTCAAAGAAAATAAGGGCTTGCTAAGATGATTTTTTTGTTGAAGTTCCTGAGATTCAAGCTATTACTAGTGGATATGAAATTTAAAAAAATTATAGCTTAGCTTGATTGGCTACCCACATCCACCTTAAATTGTCAAATCCAAAATGCTTTTCAACTATAAAAATATTTGAATGAAAAAAAAAAACAGTTTGATATTTTAAACTTTGTATTTTTAGTTGAGTTAAGTATTGCAAGGAATGCTTAGTGGGACAGTTCTAAAAACAAAAAATTATAGCATTTTGAACTCAACGATCGCTGGTGTGGCTTTGTAGAACGAATTCCACATCGCCAATGGTAGCCACTCCGTGATTGACCGAGGCCATCAATTTTGCACAAGAGTCAAAAGAATGACGCTTGGGACTAGCAACTCATTCTCAATGCACAAACTGATGCTCTCTCTTTAAACGTCAATAACGGCGCCGGCCACGTCCTAGTAGTCAATAGATAGGTAGGAAAAATAGAGAAAAGGATGGAAGCTTTAGGACCGAGGTCACCTCTGCATCTTAGCAAAAAAAGGTTTGTTTGGGAGAGTGGGTTCAGGGATATCATCGGGATACACTTTTGACAAGGATATGAAATTAAATAAAATTATAGGAGATAAAGCCACAAGTTGGCAGAAAGTGTACCAGGCTTAGAAAAAAATGGAAAATTGGTAGACAATTCAGAAAGTTATTTTGTTATTGAGTTAGTTGGCAAGAAAGTAACCATGTCAAAGTTTTTCCACTTTTATGTCATCAAAATAAATATTTAAAAGCTTATTCTTTTATACTTCTTTATTTCAGCAAATTGTCTTAGATATAATAATCTTATATCGGCTCTTACAACAGATTTTTCCCTAGCGCTTTTCTGTTCGAAGATTTATCTTTGTTCTTCTTATATTTATAATAGTTTAAGATTACCCATTCTTGTTTTTGCTTGACATTTTTTTAGCAAATAAGATTTTGGTTTTGTTTGTTTCATTCTGCTAATACCCACCATGTGTGTGTGTGACATTTTTGTTTTTCTCATCTTTTTTTTAATGTTTGTCTTATCTTGAGTGTGATTTGTTTTTCTTTTACTTCTTATGATCTTATATCCATAATTAGTGCATCGGATAAGGAATGTTGAGTTCATTTTACTTTTTTTTATCTGTTTCTTAAGTTTGTCTTATCAAAAAATATACATCGACATTTGGATGTTGCTAAGATGAGTTTTCTTCTTTCCTTTCTTTTTCGGATTTGCATTGTTTTTTTTTCAAATGCTGATACTAATCGCGCTTTGTAAATACCACAGATTTGAAATTCAGGATTTTGACTGGGCCAAATGATAAACAGTTTTGCTGATAGTGTTTTGTTTTTTTTTTTTGTTGTTTGAGCAAAATTTAAAAATAAATTTTTGATTGTTTTTACACAGTAGGAAATGTACATTATTTTATTGTTTTTTTTAAAGACTGCCTTTATTTATATCAACCTAAATGACAAGATTCTGTAACGGATAAAAATGTTGAGTTCTAGCAGAATTTTCTCTTAAAAGTGAGCATGTGCAAATTTTGCATTATCGGTTCTGGTTTGTGAGTGAAATCTTACACAGTTTTTGCAAAGAATTCATACATGTTTTGTGTTTTCTGAAGTAAATTTTTATCATTATGAATACAGCTTTTCGCAAGATTTTCGTTTGTGTATGTGGGTGGTTGCATTCTATGTACAAAAGTGCGTCTAAGATGTATGTTTTTTTTTTCTTCGTATTTTAGTCTTTACTGTTTGTGTACTTTTACTCTAGAATTTATCATTTTATAAGGTCATAAAAAGAGTTCAATTTTTATAAAGATTTTTACCGTTTTTCTACATCTTTAAACTGAACAATTTTACTGCTCATTACTGTTTCATGAATTTAAAACAGATTTTGGTTTCTGCAATGTACTTCCATTGGTTTGCAATAGCTCACATCCACTTATAAATACACTAAGTTTTTTTTTTATATTAGACTTTTTCTGTGTGTATGTGGTTCATGAAAATTTGATCCTAGCTGAAATGATTTGGTTTACCGGGTTTTGTAGATTGTTTGATATCAGAGAAAAATATTTTTTTTCTTTAATGTTTTTGCTTTTTTCGGACCTATCTTTCCTTTCAGGTGATGTTTCGGATGTCACTGATAGAAAGTGTTAAATAAAAATTCAATTTGGTTCAACTGGTAAATTTCTCTTTTTCCTCTAAAATTCCCTAACAACACATAATATCGTTACGGTACATTTTTTTCATTATCTTTTTGTTTGTCGAGAAAATTAGCTAATCCCAACGGTTGTCACTCTACGCTTACATTGCTATCTTTGCACAGTCACATGATTTGATTCGGAAAAATCATTGTAAATAATCGGCAATAAAATAACTTTCCATATTTTTGAGGACACTGCTGCTGTACCGGAAGAAGCAGACCGCGTTAAGTGGGGATAACAATATTTAACTCACATTTCATAACACGTTTAATTTTTGTTCTAGGGTTAGGATTCGTCTAATAGACTAACAGTTTGTAGAGGTTCTTTCTCAAATTACCGCTTCCTTTCCTTCTGTTACCATATTTGCTTCTGAATTCCGGACGAACACTTGACGATGTTTACTTTTTGTTTTACTAATAGCGAGGATTTACACGAGCAAAAACTCAAAGTCAGCCTTAAATTATTGCAAAAGCGGGTGGCGTTTCAATGTGATAATCAAAAATCTATTCCTAAAAATTTTTCAAAATTTCTTTCACTCTGTGGATAAGCAATAAACTCTCACCTTCCAAGTCTTGTTCAATATTTCCGAACCTTTTAGAAAAAAAATCACTTACCTTCATCATCCAGATTGGATTTTATTCAAAAATATGGATTTAGAAGTTTAAGTTTCAAGCTTGGAATTTTGTTTTGAAATAGTTGATTTGTTAAAGCACGAATAATTGATAAACATGTTTTTCAAATATAATTTTCCAATTTCATTTTTACAAGTTCACCCTTTTCTAAAACTTCTATTGAAATCTCATCAACTTTTACATAAAAAAAACAATTTATTGAATCAAATCAATCGAAGGATTCCTTCCAATTCAACCACGGTATAAGAAAATTTAAGATTTCGGTATTTCTATAGAAACTTGCAATCTTTTCTAACAGTTAGCCGCATAAAAATCCAACATAGCGCCTGGAATCGATTGCATTACTGCTGAGAAACTCAAAGTCTTTGGGATATTGCAACATTTAATCAAAGCCTTTTGAGGTTTCTACACGTTGACATGTTTACTTTCGGTGAGCTAGTTTGCTTTCGCGATTTTCGTTGAATGTCGTCCCGAAATTTGTCCTGGTGCCATCCGAACCAACGTTTATTAGTTCGCGGAGTCGTGAAAAGTGAAAGATCTCCCGGAAAACGATCTTCCGTCCCGAAAACACCCGCTTTAGTTTCCGTGCACCGACATCTGTGTTTATTACGGTTTGTTTTTGTTTTGGTTGTGTGCTTTGCGCGGTTCTCAGAAGCGATGAACATTGGACCAGGTTAATCTATGCGCTCTCGTTATTTATTACAAATCAACGGAACCCATATTGGTTCAAATGAAAAAGTACTAAGTCTAATTACAGGGTTCTTAAAACACATAAAACTTTACTACGGAAAACATCCTTTGAAAAGTCGAAGTCGAAGTGCTCAGAAAAATGGTTGAATGTTTTCATAACACCGATGATAACGCTATTAGCTCCATAATTGTTCAATCGAATGGGAACAAACAATCGAAGATCTTGGTTTCTTAGTTCACGGGGTCGCACACTTAAAGGAATGGCTTCTAGAAGCGTGGGGCATTCAATTCGCGATGTCAAGAGATTGGCGACGAAGGAAGCTCGTGCTGCGTTTCTGCGAGCTTGAAGAGTGTCCGTGATCCGTTTGACCCCATTCTAGTAGTAGGGACACCAAACAGCTGATGCATATTCAAGGATAGAGCGAACGCTACTGCAATAGAAATTTTTCAGGCAACACACATCCTTGAAGTCCTTGGGCACTCGAAATAAGAATCAAAGACTTCTCGAGGCTCTGCCGACAACGTAGTTTGTGTGTGTCCTGAATTCCAGCTTCCAGACTTGATCATTGATGTGTTCTACGCGTGCAAATGGCTCATCTCCGAGGATGTTCTCAGCGGAAAATGGCTGCCGCCTTCTTGAAAAGCTGATAACTGCACATTTACTGCGATTCAAAGGCAAGCAGTTAATATCACACCAGTTTGCGAAGAGACCAAAATGATTTTGTAAAATAGTTGTAGGTCGTCAGCAAAGCATAGCTTTGGGCGGTCGAGGAGTGAGAGCGCATCGTTGAAGTAGATTAAGAAGCTAATCGGCAATAAATGGCTTCCCTGAGACATACCAGAAGAAGCAGAGAATGTCTGGAGAAAAAGTCCCCCGTCTTGACTGCACTATCCAAATGTTCAGGGGATGTCGACGCTGTATTATAGATAGACGAGAATAAGGCATCATCTTCTGCGTAGCGGAGGTCAGGGGCGCGCCGCGAACGTGTGTAGGATACCCCAACGTCGGGGGGTATCCGAGTAGTGCCGCTTTCTAAGAGGGGAACTGCGGGGATAAGACTTTACCTTCTTCGTAGCGAATCTCGAGGGAAGAGGGTTAACCACTGTCGGGGGATACCCACTGGTAGAGAGGCTCTCGATATGTCGGGCGAGCCTCTCAAGTCGGTGTAGGATGTCGTCACCGTCGGGAAACATCCGAGTCGTAGCGTTCCAAGTCCCGAATGTGTGCCGTGAGGCATGAGTCCAGGATAAGCTGCTCCCGATCTGGCACACAACGGGCAAGAAAATTCGCGGGCCAAAAATCCTAGGGTTGCCAGCCAAGGGGGATAAAGAAGACCGGACAACGGTCGGAGTAGACTGACCCCATCGACGGGGGGCTGTCGAGTAGAGTGCGTCCGACCCCATGGTTTGAAGCTACAAAGATAAGGCAACATCTTCTGCGTAGTGGATGCCGTGGGTGCGCCGCGCTCGTGCGTAGGATGCTCCACCTTCGGGAAGTATCCTAGTAGAGCGGTTCTCAACGACAGGAGCTGCGAGGATAAGACTTGACCTTCTTCGCAGTGGAAATCGTTGGGAAAGGGTTATTCCACGTTCGGGGAATACCCACGGGTAGAGTGGCTCTCGATGACGGGTGAGCCATTCGAGTCGGGGTAGAATGACGTCTTCGTCGAGAATCATCCGAGTCGTTGCGCTAAGTCCCGCGCGTGTGCCGTGACAGGCGCGAGTCTAGGATAAGCTGCTCTCGATCAGGCACACGACGGGCAAGGTGGCAAACTTCGAACCCTGAAGATAAGAGGTCGGGCCTCGAGTTGTTTGTGGAGAGGTCAGGTCTCAAACCTTCAGGCGGAGAGGTTTGTGTGGTCAACCCCAAGTCTTTATGATAAGGGGTCAGGTCTCGAGTCGTAAGAGGAGGGATCAGGCCTCTTATCAACAAGAGGAGGGGTACAAGTGGTCACCTCGAGTCATTACGAGGAGAGGTCAGATTTCAAGTCGTTAGAGGAGAGATCGGGCCTTGAATCGTGCAGAGGAGAGGTAAACCTCGAGTCGATGCGAGGAGGAGTCGGATCTCAAGTCGTTAGAGGAGAGATCGGGCTTCAAGTCGCGAAGAGGAGAGGTTTGTGTGGGAATCTCGAGTCATTACGAGGAGATGTCGGTTCTCAAGTCGTTAGAGGAGAGTTCAGGCGTCGAGTCGTAAGGATGAGAGGTTTTGCTGAAAGTGGTCTCGTTAATGAGTATTGCCTTGGAGCGCATTAGCGCGAATAGACCTCCCACTATTGAAGCATAGTGTACTAAACAGTTCTAGGTGGGAACCAGGTCTGCGGCGTATATCATGAGTCTTTCCATTGTACCCAAGGACACAGAGTAGCAAACTGGGGGTGAACCGGGATTTACCACCTGTGGTTACCAACTAAAAAAAAAAAGACGAGAATTTTTCAGCAAAGAGATCACAGACTCCACAATCAGAAACATCCAGAAACATTTGGGTTGGCAGACCAGGTTCATTCCGTTGACTTTTAACATGTTTCCAAAATGATTTTGGTCTGGACTGAAGATCACGCTGAACTCGAGCCAGATAGTTTTGGTGACAACGTTTGCTGACTTTTTTTGTAAACAGAATTTAGTCTACGATAATTGTCCTTAGTTTAGGAGGATCTTGATTTATTATTATTTCAAAGGGCACATCTCTTTGCCGTCTTTAGTCGTCGTAGTTCACTCGGGACCCAAAAAGTACGTATATTCTCTTCAGTAGTGTGTTTTGGTACGTGACGATCGATAACGGAATTCAAGACGTGCGAGCAGGTTTCGGCCACAGCGTTGGGATCGATGAAAACCAGAGTGCGAGAAATCTCGTCAAAGTCAGCGTTCTTTAAGTCAAGATAGAAGGGTGCTAATTTTGCGACAGGAGCAAGTCTAGTGACAACGAGCGAGACCAATAAAGCAGGATGATGGTGTACTGCTTTAACGTACGAAGCCGGAGCTAACAACGGATGGTACACGAGACCCATATCTGCCGCAAAGTAGCTGTACTCAGGGAGTCTTGTATGACATTCGATACGATCGAAAAAGTTGAGCGTACTGGATCCGGGTAGAGAAAGTTACCATGGTTGGAGCACTATTTCAAACCGGGCAAACTGAAGTCTTCAATCACTAGAATGTCATCTTCGGCTGCACAGAGAGAACTAACTTTAGATAAGCAGCGCTAAAAAGATTCAACTAGGGCAACATCTCTCGTGCGGTCAGGAGGCAGATACAGTACGCAGGCATTAAGTTTACGGTCACCAAGATCAATGCGGATCAACACAAGTTCCAGATCACTCCAGGAACTGTCTTTGCAACGCTGGGAGATTTGACTAAACGAAAATCAACACTCTGCCACCGGTGGTCTTTTATCTATTATGAGAAATGCGATCGCAACGAAACACTCAATAGTCAGGTCAAAATATCTGGCTCGAAAGAGTAAGGTCGTTCGTTGGACGTAGATACAGTACTGGTTGAAGTAAAAGTTTGAGGAGCTTATTGGAATTTGTTCGAATCTATGTCTTTTTGACATGATGGCCAACATGAAGGATAAAAAGCATTGTGGAGAGTGCTAATTAACGATCAATGACCTAGAGCCGCTAGGTTGTAGATTCTGATAGAATTTTTTTCACATCAGCTAGCAGTGTTGTGGATTCATCATCCGGCGCAACAGGGTGGTACGGAGTTTAACGGTCGAAGTATTCGCTGCTGACGACTTGATTGACCACACCGCTATCAAAACCGATTGACCCGATGTTGTTTTGGACAAGCTAACGCAACAACTCGACCTTTTGTCTAAAAATGTCGATGATATGGTTTCGAAGCAATGCCATCATTGAACGGACATCACAAGCATATCCATCACCAAATAACAAGCGTCGCCGTGTTAATGATGGACTATCGCTAGTCTCTTCGACAATTACTGGAACTTAGTCTATCGATCTTAGTGATCTTTCAGTCCCATTTGTTGTTCCTCCACCTTTGGCACCTAAGTCCTGGCTGTACCTCGCCGGACTTCAACCGCAAGTTACCGATGAAGATGTCAACATAGTTTCACCGGTGGAAGTGAAACGGTTGAACCCGAAAGGTGTAGATGGCTCCACTAGAAGATTTGTTTCTTTTAAAATCGGATTGGTACCGGGGTCCTTTAAGTAGACCCTCTTAGAGGTTTGAAGACCGATGAGTATCACATGGCTCTCATTACAATTGACAACGACGACGAGACCCTAGCTCTCATCCAACGCTTCTGAGGTATCTCCACAGGGATGCAACAAACTTGGCACATGGGAGGCCTTAAAGCCCCTCGACCTAGTCGTGCTGTTTCCCAGCCCTGAGTTCAAATGTGGTGCTGAGGTCCTCCAGCCTACTCATTCGGGCAAGTATTCATTTTCACCGAATTTTCACCTAATCGTAGACCCTACAATGGTATCATATCTGGTCTACGAGTGAATCAACCGCTTCTCAGGTTTCGACACAAGAACGCATCGATCTGAGCCCTTCGGAGATCCTGGAGCCGTTTGACTCAGTCGCATTGTTTCCTGCCATCGTCAACAATCGTCCAAGCCCTGAATTCGTCAGAGGCGATAGGGTTGTCCAGATCACATCATCAGGCAATCCTGTTACGACGAGAACATCTCCTTGGCGTAGTCAGCTTTCGTTTTCCGACAGATGTATCCAGCCAAACACTCCTGACCTCGCAAATCCAGTGTTTTCTATTGGGACTTAAGTACCGGGACGTAACGCATTAGGAACTAATAAACCCAGCCAGCGTCAATAATCATCTCGGCCCTGGGCTCGTCTGTGACGAAGGGGTTCTCCAGCTTGCACTATCAGGCAAGTATGATATCTTAGACAGTGCTTCTCCGTATGATAAATCGGCCCCACTCTACCAGCCTTTTTTACCATAATATCGGTGGTGTCAATTTCTGCCTGCTCGATTTCCTGCTCGCTACTTCGTCCTCCATGGATATCTGACCGTACCCTCTCCAGATTATGTAGCTCCCTCAAATGCAAAAAAATCTACTGGTGGTGGAGTGTAACTTGCAATTAGGTCCGTACTCCCAGCGTTGCTTATCGAAGACGTTTCCTGGTACGATCTGAACCTTCTTTGGACCCGCATTGATCTCGGTAATCGAAAACTCAATCTATGCGTAGTGTACGTGCTTCTGATCGTGGGGACCTGGGATCGTTCTGGGGGAAGTTCCAGGTGGAGTCCTTTTTTCTGAGACTCCTTTTGCTCCTTTTATCCCAAGGTGTCTTCATAGAAAAGACTCAATGCCGCGCATGGGGGCCGAATCTACTTCCACCGTATTAACTTTGAGTAGGTGCGGTATGGAAGATGAAGTTAATCCTAAAGTTAAGTCGTTTAATATGTCCTGTTCCTGAGCAGCGTTTCTTGTGAACGTGTCGACCCTACCATGTTTCTGATAGAGGCTGATACGGTTTTCTCAATAACCTGTGGAGAAATTATGAATCCTATTCGATTCGAGATACTCGTTTCGAGTTTGAACTCGAATCGAATTAGAACCGTTTTACGTTTCTCGTTCGAATTCTAAATTTCAACGTACTAGATTTCGAGTGAACCGGGTAGTAGATCATCTCGAAACGGTCCATTCGAATCGAGCTCGTTCAAGATCGGTAATGCCAAAGTCGGTCGAATCGACCGAAACTCGATTGTTTCGAGTTTCATAATTCCGTTCCTGGTCTTTCGCCAAAGCTTTATAACAGTTCAACAAAACGACAGTAGAAGTGGGTTATTGTTCGAGCCTGTCCAAGAGAGATTTTCAATTTTGCTATTCATGAAACAGGTCTTAAGTATGTACATATACTCATGAGAAGTCGTTAAAGGTTGCCGGTTTGAATATCAAGCCTTCAACTTGCAGAATTCCTGAGGTTACCTTTCACACGCACTCCTTATTTTTATTTATTTGGTGTTCCGTCTCACGTCATAACCTGATGAACATATTTCTCCAATTCACTCGGTTCATGGCAACCGTTCTCCAACTTCTCGAGCATCCCACATTCGCCAGATCACGCTCCACTTGGTCTAACCACCTCGCTCGTTGCGCCACTACTCGTCGCGTTCCTACCGGATTGGCAGCGAACATCTGTTTTGGAGGACAGTCTTCCGGCATTACTGTAACATGTCGTGCTTAGCGTATCCGTCCATCCTTCGCCACCTCCTGGGTTCGCCGTAGAGTCGCGCGAGCTCGTGATTCATCATTCGCCTCTACAATCCGTTCTCCTGCACGTCGTCAAAGATGGTTCATAACACTCGTCGCTCGAATACTCCGAGTGTGCGCAGGTCCTCCTCGACAAATATCCATGTCTCGTGCCTGTAGAGGACAATCGGTTTAATGTTGTGTACAGGTTACATTTTGTGCGGGAGCTGATAATTCGCCTCCGGATCTCACGACTGATGACATTGTCTACGGTCACCAGTGAGCCGACATGGAAAAAGTCTTCGACTATCTCCAGTTCATCGCCGTCGATCGTGACTTTGTTATTACTGGACAAGCTGGTTCGGTTAATCCAATCATTCCTGTTTCGCGTTTCAGTTTGCGGTAGATCTCTTCTACCGCAGCAGATGATCTGCCGACTATATCAATTTCGTCGGCAAAGCAGATTAGTTGACTGGATCTGTTGAAAATCGTGCCCCGCTTTTCGCCCACCGCTCGCCGAATAACATCTGCTTGCGCCACGTTGAATATCATGTAGGATGGACCATCACCTTGTCGAAGCCCTCTGCGTGATTCGAATGAACTCGACAATTCACCCGAAATCCGCACCCAGCACTGCGTTCCATCTATCGTCGCCTTGATCAGTCTGATCAGCTTCCCGGAAAATCCGTTCTCGTTCAAGGTTTTCCATAACTCGTTTCGGTCGATCGTGTCGTATGAGGCTTTGAAGTCGATGAGTAGATGGTGCGTAAGGACTTGGTATTCACGGCATTTTTGGAGGATTTGCCGTAGTATGAAGATCTGATCCGTCGTGAATCGTCTCTCCATAAAGCCGCCCTGATGACTTCCCACGAATCTGTTTGCTTGTGGCGTTAGGCGGCGGAGTAGGATTCGGGACAACACTTTGTAGGCGGCATTGAGGACAGTGATCGCTCGGTAGTTCTTACAGTCCAATTTGTCGCCCTTCTTGTAGATGGGGCATATTACCCCATCTTTCCACTCATCCGGTAGCTGTTCTGTGTCCCAGATCCGCACCATAAACCGGTTTAGGCACCGGTTGTTCGGGCACATTTTGAGGAGTTCAGCTGCGATGCCTTCCTCATCGTTGGGAGTGGATCCTCTTCCGTTTTGGTCTCCTGCATGTGAGCCGTTCAGGTGTTCATTGAAGGGCTACTTCCACCTTTTTATAACCTCACGATTGTCCGTTAGGATGCCTCCGTCCTTGTCCCGGCACATTTCGGCTTGTGGCAAGAAGCCTGGGCGGGATGCGTTGAGTTTCTGATAGAACTTTCGTGTTTCTTGGGCACGATGCAGCTGCTCCAGCTCCTCGAGCTCCTCCTCCTTCTCCAGGTGGTGCTTTTTATTCTAGAAAATTTGGACTCGCTGTCTCTTCTGCTGTCGTTGATTTTCCACATTTCGACAGATGCCTCTTTGCACTACTGCCGCCCGCGCGACGTTTTCTTCGTCCACTACTCTTCTACACTCCTCGTCGAACAATTCGTTCCATCGTGTTCGTTGCACATGTCCGATGACGTTCTCTGCAGCGCTGTTGATGGGTATCTTGATGGTATCCCAATAGTCCTCGAGAGGGGCTTCGTCCAGCTCGCCCTCTAACGGCAGTGCTGCTTCGGGCGATTGCGCGTAGTCTGCCACGACCTCAGGTTGTTTCTGTCGTGCGATATTTAACCGAGGCGGGCGTCGACTTCGTAAGTTGTTCACTACGGAGAGTTTAGGACGCATCTTCAAATCAGAGGCACTACTATGAGTAGAAAATTGTTTGGCTGAATACTTTGAAAAACTCAGAGCTACTCCAAATAAGGTTTTGTTGAGGAGAGGAAAATAGCCGACTCAGCCATGAAAAAATTACTAAACAGATTGACCAACTCCACATGTTAGGAATTCGGTAAAATAACAACCGAACTCGGTAGTTTCCGTTTACTGTGTACATTTTTACCATTACCATTCAAATCTTTTTTTAAGTTTTTAAGTCATAAATCTGAGACTTGACAATTCCTTTGAAAAATTCAATTTGATCTCAATTGAATTCGATTCAACCAAATTGTTTCGATATCTGTGATCAACAATCAACAACTGCACTTCAACCCGACATCCGGTGAACACCAATCACAGCTCAAAAGCTCTAGCAATAATGAATTGGTTGCCCGGCTCAAATGTTTTCGCGCCGCCGCCGCCGCCTGTTGATCGGTGGGTGTCTCACTCGATTATTGAAAATTTCCATAAATTCATAGTCCATTTATAATTGGTTTGCACTTTCACCGAAATTGGACACGTCTAATTACAGTTCCATAAATGGCCATTCGATTTAATCGATGCACACACGCAGCGCGGCGACCGCCGTGGCGTACTGAATGAATGTGGGAGGTTTATTTATGAACGGCACGAGATGCACTCTTGAAAGTTATGTGCCGATATGGGTCGGTCAGTCAGAAGGCAGTTGATGGGTCGCCCATTTTCCGGTTGTGATAATGTGGTGTCCGGATTGTCGTCGTAAATGCAAACCATTAACGGAGACCGCACACATCCCTTAACGGTTGGAAATCGATCTGATTTAGTGTTTTTTTCGCTTGGATTTTTTTTTTCGATACGAACACTGAAAGACACACCCTTTTGGAGTCGGTAAAGGTTATTGCATCATTTCACGAAACATAAAATTAATCATCAAAAATGAATAAATACCGCAAATTGAGGAACCGACTCTTTTCGGTGAGGGAAACGATTTTCACGCACCAGTTCGGCAATTTCGATTTAATTAAAAAATAAGTGATGCTTATCAACGGAAAACGCCACCCGCTTCACACATACTCGTACGCGCACAAATATATCGAATGTACAATATATGCATTTATGTTTTCTTGTTTTAATTTAATTTACCACGTTCGCTTTCGCCCCCGGGTTGTTTGTATTAAATCAATATTTTTCCCATCACCATCATATCAAAAATAGTCTTTTTGGTTGCTTAACTTTTTTTTTCCCACCATTTAGTAGCGTTTCAAATTTTCTCCTGCTTTATCTCATTCTGTCCCTTCAGGGTGGAATTTATTTTCCCTTCAACTCTATTGGCTACAAACTGAATACATCTCACACTAGGGTGTGTCGAATTTACACTGTTCTTTAACTTTAAAACGCTAGCTTGTAGCCTAAAAAGTTTTCTGTTTGGTAAAAAAACGTTTATTATTTTTTTTTAATTTTCTTATTAGCAATAATAAGCAAAGTATTAATTGAAAAAAAAATGCAAAATTTTGTTCGGAGAAAGTGGATTTTTAGCTTTTTCTGCAATGCGGTCTTTTCATGCTATGTAAACTAAAAAGCAATTTTAAAGCTTATTCGAAAACCGTCAGACTAGATTTTTCTCCAAACCACAAAGCGATTGGAATCAAAGAAAAAACTGATACGATGCAAACATTTTTTTTTCACTGAAAGAATCTAGCAAAACTTAAAAAAAAACCCGTACAATGGAATCACTTTTCTGACGATAAAGCTTTGGCAAAAATCAGGACACCGCGATGAAGAAAATCAGGATTTTCCAGCACACCCCTAAATTGATGAAAACAACATGCAACTCTGCTTAGATTGCATAACTAAAAGCGAAATACAGGTGCTGAAGACGCCTCAAATTATGAAACTTAAGCGAAAAGAATATTGGCTGGCCTGAAGTTAATATCGAAAAGCACTTTTTAAATATAATTTGAACCGAAGAATATAATCGTTTAAACTTTTTAAGCTTTTTTTATTGAAGATTTATTTGATTTCTTACCATTTAAATAGAAATTTCGTAACAGTTTAAATATTTTTCAAAAATCATGACAAATCAGAACATTTCAAGGGTCATTTTTCAAAAATCAGGACAATTCAAGCGTTTTTGAAAAATCAGGACAAATCCTGAAAAATCAGGCCACCTGACACCCCTACTTTAGAGGCTCGATATGTTGAATAAACTGATTTTTATTTTTAATTTTCTTTCTTTTGCAAACGATTTCATATGGTAAGAAAGTTTTTCAATCACGAGATGCAGTGGATTTGGAAAAAAAACTGATTTTTATAAACCAGTGCATCAGGAGCAAAGGTGTCAGGTGCCCTGATTTTTGAGGATTTGTCCTGATTTTCGAGAGATCGTCCTGGTTTTATATAAATGGTCTTCAAAATGTCCTGGATTGCCCTGATTTTTAAAAAAGTTCACAATCACAGTCAAATTTGTAGTTAATTGATACGAACATCGAATAGATTTGTAATAAAATAAATGGTGTTAATGCAAACTGCAGCCTAGCAAAAGAGCTGGTCAATTCTGTTGCATAAATTAAGGCGTTTACAGTGTACAGTGAATTCGCCTTTGTTTATGCAATTTTAGCAGATTATTTCCATCAATCTAGTGGTGTCCTGAAAAATTCTGATTTTTTTCTTCTCGATGTCCTGATTTTTAGACAAACCAACCTGGCACCCCTGATCTGGAGACTCTACACTAGAGGTGCCAGGCGCCCTCATAAATCAGGATTTGTCCTGTTTTTCAAAAAACTGTCCTAATTTTATAAAATGTCCTGATTTGTCCTGATTAAAAAAAAAAATCTTAAAATGCAGTGAATTGTCCAGATTTTCAAAAAATAGCTAGACTGTACTTGAATTTTCAGTTAAATGATCAGGATCAAGAAATATGTAAAATAGTTAAACCGATAATAATGTTCGGTTCAGTTGATATTGAGATGAGAATTTTCCATATAAACTGCCGACCAGCCAAGATTCTGCTTGCCTCAGTGCATAAATTGAGGCGTTTAGAGTATCTGTATTTCGCCTTTATATATGCAATTCAAGCAGAATTTGTGGTGTCCTGAAAAGTCCTAATATTTTCATCATGTTGTCCTGATTTTTGACAAATCCACCTGGCATCACTGCTCTTCACAATGAAAGATAAAAAACTTTTTCTAAAAATTTAAAATATGAGGAAAATCAGTTTGTCTTAACATCTTAAGTCTCTAAAGTTAACAATTTTTTCATTATAAAAATATTTTTGATCGGTTTTTGGATTTTTAACAGTGTTGCTAGATTATTTTATGAATAAAATCGTCCCTGTTTGGAGAGTTAAAACATTTTTCTTTCTGATTTGATCGCTTCATCGTCTTGAGCGGAGTTGTAACCAGTATACTTTTTTATAGGCTGCAAGTATTGAAATTGAATTGAGATTGCATGGAAAGAATATATTGAAAAATGATAAAAAAAAACTATTTTCTCTACAGAAAAAATTGCAAATTTTCAACACAAAACTTTGAATTATCTCCGTGTACTTTAATTTCATCGAAAAATTCATATATTGGTTTTAGCCAAAAAAGACTTGTTTACAAAAGAAGCAGTCGTTTTGAAATTCGAAAACAGTGTGAATTCGACACATCCTACTCTCTCACTACTGAAATAAAACTCACAAAAATAAACCGCAAAAATGCACTTTAAATTTCGCAAGGCGTCAAAATCAATCAACCGATTGTGACGCGCCGGGTTATTTTGCAATTAACCCAAACATACGCAAGTATGTGTATGTGTGCCACCTTTATCTACCTGCCTGTCTGTGTATGTCTGTCTGTGTGCGTGCGTCTGTGCCATTTTTAAGAGGTTCGTGTGAATGATTTAATCGAATCCGGAACAAACAGACTACGGAATGAGGGGACACACCAAATGCAATTAAAGCTTAATCAACACGGGTTTCGGACAGCCTGGGATTTCGAATGTTCTCTTCTCTCGCTCACATCGCGCTCTCTCGCTCTTTCATTTGTTTGCCTTTGACCCAGCAAGCAGCAAGCAACCCGCAGTGCCGTTTGGATTTGTGTGATTTTTTTTTTCAACATCATTTTACTACCGGTGGCAATGTTTTTTTTAAATTTTTTTCCTCCTTGTTTAGTTTTGTTCATACCCGGGTCAGTCCCCCCACCTGCTCAGTTGTTTATATCACCGGATTCAATCACCTTCAAAAGGTGCGCCTCAGGATCGATAGGGTTACCAGGAGGGATACCACCGACAGGGTGACGCTCCAGTGGTGCTGCCGGGCCAGGGTGGGGCCGGAGTTGGAATTGCCACCCCGGTGGGTCACGCTCAGGTCCCGGATCTCGGTATCTAGAAAGGGAAGATAGAGGATTGAAAAAGAGTTTCAATTTTAGGTGATTATAAGTATTCGAAAGAATTAAAAAAAAAAACTAATCAAAGGTTTTCGTTTGCGATCTATGGAATTGTAGAGTTCAATTTCGAATTTAAACTTAAATAACCCGATTAAATGAAGATAGTTAAATTTAATTTTAAAATTGAACACTTCACTACAAACACGAAATTGAATGAAAATGTACCTTAAAGGTACGAAATAAAAAATCGATTCCCGAAACCATATTTCATTTTAAATGGCTTAAAGTTAACAGGAATCTTTAAGATAATCGTGTTCATTGATCAGAAATATTTATATTCCAGTTTGTATTTTTTTAAGTTACAAACTTAAGTTTAATTCTTTACAGAAATATATTATTTTGTAGAAGTAATATTTTACGTAAAAAGTCCTCTCGGAGAAGAACTTCAATAATTTTCACTTTTAAACTACTTCTTGTTCAAATTTTCAATCAAAGATTATAGATCATTGAGCTATTCTCTGATTGAACATTAATGATTTAAGGTTGCGTAAATAAGTCAAAACTTTCAAACATAACCAATGATATCACAAATATAACGAAACGTCTACGATCATTTTTTTTTATTCGAAAAAATTTATTGCCTGGCTCAATAAATTTTTAGATATTTTTTATGATTTCATTTGTTCTAATTTTTTAATAATTGTTCACGATCTACGATAACTCTATTTCAAACAATATCATAAATTTGTGTTAATCAGTTCAGCAGTCTATAATACGATATTAAGGAAAACATATCAACAGACTCAAGAGATTTTTATTTATTTTATTTATTTACATAGTATTCCGTCTCACGACATAACTTGACGAATATAATTCCTAAAATTCACTCGGTCCATGGCAACCGTTCTCCAATTTTTCCCGAAAGATTTTTATAGACAATGCTAAAATTCCAACGCCTGGTCATATGAATTAAAAATGTAACATCAAAAAGTCACAGAAAAATATAAATGCGCTGAGGTACAAATTTTTAACATCTGATGCTTTTAAAAACAACTCAGAATTCAGAAATATTTTTAAATATCTTTGCTCTGAATTTTCAAGAACAATTTAAATTGCCAAATAGAACTTAAATTTTTATAAGATTTGTAAACTTGATTGAATGTTTTTAGTTAAATTTAAACGTGATTGATTAATCCTTATCGAACCACGAATAATGAGTAAGGATTGAGAATGCAAGACTGTGCTGAGGAATTTGAAGGTTGCAATGATCTTTTTTTCAATTCAAAGTCCTTTATTCAAGTTAATGTTTATACACATGTGAATTTTTAATGACTTTTTTTTCTATTCGAAACTCAAATTAAAATGATAAGAGTTTTTAACATTATTTGAATAACTAATGCTTGAAATCATCAAACGTTCATTTAAAATCATCACATTTTAAATGTAATCGAACACATTTGGAGAAATGAATAGTTCTCATTTTTAAGGTTGACTTTTAATTTTTTGGCAGTAATATGAAACCTATATTCAACTTTATTTAGCATTTGACTTTAAAAAAAACATACAAAAAGCATTATTTCCACGTGAAAAATTCATACAAATGCATCATTATTAACGACGAAAATAAGAAAAACTGTAGGAGAAGCCATTTTTTAGAAAAACATTTTGCATTGAAGAAAAACTGTTTGAATTCCTTGATTAAAATTTTTTTAATGAATTTTGTTCAGATTCTAAATGACTTTAATAAACTTGTGGAAATTTGTGACTGTCTTTTTATATGAACTTTTTCGGTGTAATCTAAACTTCAAAACATGAATTAACTTATACCGGATCCCAGATTTAAACCATATTCTTGTTTGTTCTGTAGCCAAAATTCCTTGCCAAAACGATATTCGTATTTATTTTATGGATTTTCAAAGCTATTTTATTTGCTAATAAGGCTGGCACAAATATCAATTTCTTCTATTGTCACTCCAAACTTCCAAAAAACAAACCGAAGGGGAAAAAAAATTATGTTAAAAGTATTTTATGTACATATTGTAGAAAACTCATACATCCGAAAGATAACAAGACCAATATCAAACTTTGGAAAATGGGAGTTCTTCTTCTATCTTATTCTTTATTTTATTGAATTTTTCTAAAAAAAAAATACTTGATTTATAGATTTTGAGCAATTATATAGCATGCAATTTTGGTGCATACAAGCTCTCGTGCAATTAATACAAATTTACTATCCCCCCTGCCCCCCCTCGAGATGTTCCAACTCCGAGTGACAAAAGTTGGCTTTGAAATTTGTTCCGGCCTCAAATAAATTTTAACATTTGCTTCAGATTACCGAGAAATAAAGAATGAAACATAAAATGTTTTGGATATAAAAATTTTACAGTCTCAAAAAAGTATCTTTGTTACTTGAATCTGTGGTTTAAAATTTTTTTTTTGCGTACGATCAGACCATGAAATAACTTTTTTTTTGTTTTTTCCTTCATTCCAAATTTATAACATGTTTTGATTAGTTTTCTTTTTCTATGATTTTTTTTCAATAAAATTCTCTTCTGGTTTTGTGTAGGGGGAACTTGTCTATGGACGGACAACATTGACTTTTCGAAAATGCATTATCCTTATTATGTTTCAACACCTTGGAAATAAAATAAGTGGTAGCCTGATATGGTCTTTGAAATATGGTTATCCAATCTGTTAAGGTAAACCAATAATGATAGGCATCAAAAGGTTCTTCCTAGTAGTACGGAAACGATCGCCTAAGCTTTGCATGTACATATATTGTGATCATTTTTTTTTTTCAGCTCTTAAAATGTTAATTGCACACAATCGTCATCGTTTATTGGTTATCTTTTGACTACAGTAGATGTAAGATAACAAAACGGAAGCTCAAATGAAATATTAGGAAAAATTATAAAACGCGGTTTTTCTATGATCTATGAGAAAATGTTCAAAACTAAACATTATTTCAACATGAAACTTTTTTTATCTCTTTAACACCCTCAAATGGCAAGCAGAAGATAAGGATTCAAAATCAAAAATATTTTGGTTCCCTGAGAAATATTAAGTTTTGCTGTGTGATCACGCACAATTTCTCTCTATTTTTTCAAAATAAATGTTTCATTCTAGTTTTTCAGAAAAAAAAACATTTATGAGAGACTTCATAGAATGTTGAGTATTCAAAAACTCGTACTCACAAGACCTGTGCAAGTCATTTAATTCATTTTGCAACGTTTTTCTTCTAAAGGTGACAATTTTGGTGAATTAATTTGTGGTGTCCGCCATAGACAACATTTATGGAAATGAGTGAAAACTAGATAAAAGTATTCCTCTTACTACATGAATATGAAGCGTATTTATTTTTTTTTCTTTTATTGTTAAGTGATCATTGTATTGATACTCGTCAAATCAGTGGAGGAACTAATAGTAGTAGTAGTCAATTTTAAAAATTTAATTTGATCTTTGAAAGGATTTGCTGAGGGTTAAGAAATTTGTTGAGATAGTTTTATAATAGGTGTTTGATATTGTCTCAGTAAATTTTCAATGATTCTTATTATTTGGTCAGGATTTGAACAGAACAAACAAAATTCCACCAGCATTTTTTCGAGACACTTGAAAATTTACAGAAAATATTTCAATCAAGAGTCCTAATCTTTGGTGCTAATGAACCAATATCAATGTTTATAACGCAAGTTATTCATTCCAGCCAAATACATTTGCTTTTTTTGCTCTAGAACGTGAATTACACGAGATCCTTTTTCAGTTGTTTCTTTTTTTTTTCTTGGCGCTCAGTTCAGTCTGGTTGAAGGCCGGCCATTTAATTTGTACTTTTAAACCCAAATATTTAGTATGGCCAAAATATTTCAACTTGAATGTACTTTTTAAATTTGAATGAAGGATGAGAAGTTTTTTCTTCATAGTCGTTTAAATTTCTGAAGTAGACTGTGAAAGATTGGTGTTTCCCATTCAATTTAATTGCCAGGTACCAATCAAAATGTTATTTTCAATTTTATAATTATCTATAAGTTAAGAAAACAAAATCAAACCCCTACAATTACGGTTTGACATCAATTTTGAAATATTTAACATGATATTTCAAGTACGTCTTTTGGATTTAAAGTCGTGACTTTTTGCTTTTAGAATTAATCGACTTATTTTGGCGAATTTAAAAATTAAAAAAAAACCAAAATTTATCAGTTGTCTAGTCGTTACGAGCTACGGTTACAACTCACTTATTACTGGGCATGGTCTTAAAATAGGGTGAGCCACGGTTTGAACCAACAAGTTACTTTGAATTTTTATATTTTTTGGCTCTTCAAATAACACTTGTTCTTAATTTGTAGATCATACCTTATTGTAATTTTTAGCTGATTAATGTAATTCAGGAAATGATCGATAATTTTTCAACAAGGATCATAACATTTTTAAAGAAAAATATAATACAAAACCATATCAGACTTATTTATGTGTTGTATATTTGAAATTTTTCATGTTTTATAAGTCGATCAATAGCAGTCAAAGTAAATTAGAATCATCACTTAATATGATTTAGAGGCTTTTTTAGTGCATTAATTTTTTTCAATTTATTTGAACATCCTCGCATTGCAAGCACATTATTTTCTGGTTTCAGATATCATTTGTTGAACTTTTTTTTTATCAGATTTTTAAGGTGGTTTTTAAAGTAAAAATTATTTAATTTGTTAAATATTACAAAGTTCTATTACATCACCCTCAGAAGTTACAGTTGCAGTGTAAGTAAAAAAATACTTTGAAAAACAGATTTTTAATTTTGAAAGGTTTTAGATTGGACAAAATGGTTTGCAGTTTCCAGAACAAAGTTGGGTAAAGCCAAGATCTACATTTTTTACATACATTATAATGATTTTAGAAGTAGCTGAAACTCTGTAGAAAACATGCAATGTATTTTTAAGTGATTTTCAATTGTTTGTGCATCAAAGCTGCAAATTATCGCCACACCATCTTTTGTGTGATAATTTTTGATAATAAACGGAACTTTTTACATCTGAAATTAGCGTGGAAATAAGTAAAGTTAGCTGAGTTTTGATTGATTGAAAATTTTCTTTTTTGTATGAAAATAATCTACTTTTCACAAACTTGAGTCATGAAATTAAATTTTAATTCAATGAATAAAATGATTTTTATGTTTTCATAGCGATAATTTATAATTTGTTCAAACTTTAAATTTTGTCGCTCTAATTCGAATAGCAAAAGAAGTTAGCATTTTTGTTATGAGTGGACCCCTTTGCAATTAATTGTGTACTAAAATTAACTCCTTGTAAAAATGAACAATGTAGTCGAAGACAACAAAAGTCTATCTTTCATGAATAATTTCGGTTCCATTTGGCTGTTTTTTTTTTAAACGGTTTTTCTTAAAGTCTTTGGATGAAATATTTGTCATACTTAAGGCTTTAAGAGAAGCCGTTTTCAAAAGAAATTGGATTCAGGGGACCAAATTTAGTCATGAAAAACTGGATTTTCATGTTCCTCCCGAACAAAATGTCTCAAAATCCCATACAAACTTTAGGCTCGTTGGGCGACCCCTTTCCGTGGTTCGATCTGGCCCAAATTTGGCATGAGACCTTGTACGCATAACATTCCACAAGCTTGAAATTTCACATACAAACTTGGGGCAGTCTAGTGTGCATCCAAATTAAAAAAATCGGGGATCCTAAATAAATTCTAAAAATCTTTAATTTTGCATCAATACATTTTTTTAAAGGAAGCAACCAGAAAGCTCAGGGGAAAACTCTCTAATCAGACCCTAAGTGTCAATTTTACACTCCTCGCTTAAAAACGCTATACCATCAACTGGGGCAACATGCAACAATTTTCAAATTCAATGGTTTCTAAAAAACTTATGTTCACAGTTAATCCTACCCCTTATGCATCAAAAGTTGTAAGGATGATGGGACATCTAATTTGCGTAGTTAGAAAAATTATTGGTTTCTTTTGTTATTTTTAATTTTCTAAAAACCTGCGATTTTCACCCACCATAGAAAATGGGGTAACTTGCAACAAACTTAGTTTTTAATGATAAATCTTATGAACACGTATGAAAATTTATAGTTTTTAATATATTTGCGATGCCTTAAAGACCATTACGCATTAAAACTTCAATTGCAGTAATTTTTGGGTGTGTGGAATCTAATTTTTACATTTTTTTTCTGAATATAAGGATGCTGCATTTAGGGGTTAAATAATACATCGAAAAATTCTAAAAGCTGAAATCATAAAAATAAATGTTTGGATGAATGAAAATTCAATGTATACAAACGCTTGATGCAAAACATTCATATTCCAGCACATGGAAACGAGATTTACAAGGTTTTTCTTTGATTTGCATTTTGTTGCATTTCACCCCAGACACCTAACTGAATTATAAAAATATTTATTTAAAAAAATTGGGTGATTGTTTGAAAAATATTTTTACACCAACAGTGTTGGTATAGCATTAGGAAATTAGTTAAAAGTTTGTAGGTAATATTATCAAGCCAATCCGTCATACTGCGTAAAGTTTTTTTCGGCATCAAAAAATGTCCAAATTTGTAAATTTATTGCTCGATTTTTCAAATTTTAGATAAAAATAAAAAACTTAAAAAAACTAGTTTAAGATGCGAGAAATTTTGTCATCATAATTTTGTTGTCATTTAAGATAACTTTATTATAATACATTTAATTAAAAATTTATTCAGAGTCTTGTTATATAAATGTTGCATCTCACCCCGCTGTTGCATGATGCCCCGTTTGACGGTATATCTCATGTTTCTCAAACGATTTTTACATAAATTATAGTTTTGGAAACCTAGCAATGTATCTTAAAATTTTTTCTTTCAGAAATTATTCACCTACAATTCAGTTTTTTGTTATTCAAAGCTTAAGAAAAAAAAATCCGAAAAACATGCTTCGGAAAAAAAGACTGTAGATCAGTTACAAAATGCAAAAAAAAAAAACAAATTCACTAAGTGTCCAAGAAAGCCGAAGTTAGCAGCTATACGTTGTACATAAAGATATTTTTTTTTTATTTTTTCAAGATAATGACCACAAAAAATGTAAAAAAGTGGTGTTAAAACCGTACATTTCAATCAATGAATCGTCAAAATTGTTAAAATCACACCAGATATATTTTAACGGTTCATTGATTGGCATATTTTTGCTTTTTCAGATTGTCAAAATACGAAACACAAACATTTCGACGAATTTTCAAAGGTAGCTGTAGTTCAAATTTTTTGTCAATATGTAATTCTTCAATGTTTCTTGCATATACATGAATTCAACTTTGCACTGGATTTTGAGTTTATAGACGCGCGATTGAATTTTTTTTGAGCATCCCGTAGCTAATCTACAGTCTTTTTTCGAAGCATGTTCTATCAGATATTTTTCCTTAGACTTTGAATAACGGAAAACTGAAGTTTTGAGCTGAATTTTATCTGGAAACATATGTGAACGATGTACAGCAAAAGGTTTCCAAAACATAAAACGTTGAAAAAATTGTTTGGAAAACAAAATAAATTTATTGGTTTTAGAAAGGAGAGTCAAATTGCTACTCCAGGGACTGTAAAGGGTAAATTTTCAGGGTCGGATGAGGGTTAAATCTTCATTCCGAATCCTACAAAAATCATAATCTTCATAATCTGATACAAGTTTGCTTTCAATTAAATTACACATATGTTTTTTTTCAAAATTTCTCTAACCACAGCAGCCCAAATTATCAAAAACGTTTTTTTTTTTTTGCGCACAGCTTATACCGTATTTGTTTTCTCCCCTCAATCAGTGTTCCACCGTACCCGACAAAAACAAACACAAATCGTCGCCAGTGTATTGCTACCTCACTCACTCACACGCTCTCTCGCAACACTGGCAAAATTATCGGTGGGCCACCGTTCGTAAGCAGAACTCCGACAGGTCAAAACCAGTGCAACACCGTCCGAATAAACAAACAGTTTGACAGCACCTAGTGGTGCACCAGTGCAACACTAGTGCAACACTCGGCATAAACAAATACGGTATTAGAAAAAACCTTGATGTTGGTTTTTGATGGCCATGAAATGATATGTCACAATTAATTAAAAACAGGCAAATATTGATGATTTTATGCTGTTTTGCCTCTGATCAAAGTCAAAATAACCTCACTTCCCTCCTATTGGACAAAAACCTTCAATCCAAACTTACCTGTGTTTGACGTGGTGAAAAGAAAGCTTTCGGAGAAATCGCTCCACCCGTACCGGTTTCTGTGGGATGTGTTTTGGGGTTTTATGTTTGTGGATTTTTTTTTGTTTCGAATTTGAAGGGGGTTGTATGTTATCCCCGTTTGGTGTTTTCCATTTACAATGTGGGAGTTGACAGTCGGATGAGCGTTGATTAAAAATCACGTTGATACAGTTAGTCGATGTATGTTTGTGTGCCGTTTGGATGAAAATAAAAACATTTTTTTCCGTTTTCGTTTTCGTCGAATGTGTTGAGCCCGATAAAAGTCCCATCGTTAGCAGATCCATCGCCATGGTGGTTTATCCCGGGTGACAAAATCCGGCAGGATAGGCAGCGCGGGTTTTTAATTGCATTCCATGGAAAATGGCATTCGAGCGATGATGGTTTTTTGAGATATTGAAGAGAAGAAAGTAATACAAAGAAATAAATTAGAATGGTTAAAGGTTTTTAAAAATGAAGTTATGCAAAGAAAACACTCATACGTCATTCGCCTATTAAAAATTATTATTAAAATATGTTACATTCACTCTTTTTTCAAAATAGATTTCAAATTTCTTGTTCAAGGACGAACAATTTTTTTGTCTGTGAGGTCATCAAAACAACTATATTTATTAGCGATAGCTAATTGTTACTTTTTACTTCTCATTTTCCTTAACCGGGAAAGTACTTATTTGGCAATGAGTGATATGATACTTCTACCCCGTACCCAATTTTAATAGTCTGGCTCCTTCGTGTAATGATGTAAACATTTGTACCGCGTTAATCATCTTCACTTGTCATCAGCAATCATTGATCCATTTTTGTCAATTGCGAATTGGGCACAAAGCATGTGGAGAACCATAAAAATCATGTTTTGGTTCTGCAAAATGAAGCAGCAGAATTCTTCAGCTAGATGAATGTATTTTAACGAAATTATAATTTCAGCAAGGCTATTTGGAAATGAGCATCGACGTTAGTTTTAAAATCATAAATTCTTCCGAAGCAAAATTGAGAGATTAAAAGATACACATGATCTTTCCAATCATCTTCAAAGACTATCAAACAAACTGAGTCATTCATATTTTAGATTTATCGATGATCCATTTTTTGTGGCTAAAAGTTCAATCCCGTTCTTCCTTCCCATGACCGACCAATGACCAATGATTCTTTCCGAGCGAAACACACCAAAGTGGCTCACTCACGTATCAATGAACTCCTGTAAGTGTATGTGTGAATGTGTGTCTGTTCTGTTCTACCTTCAATGTCCTTCAAAGCTCATGTGCACGTACGTCCTCTATAGTGTGTTCGACATGTGACAATGCTAATGTGGTTTTCTCCTGTGTTCCCGTTTTTCACAACATCTCTGCGTTGTCTGAGTCTCGAACCTCGACCATCATGTGGGAAATCCCATACAAGGCATTAGGGTTATGGCGAAAGGATGCCATCGACTGGGATCAGCCCCGAGTTCGTTATGGGATTCATCCTGTAGCAGCAGAAGCAGCAGACGACGAAGGCCGGGAGATGTTCCGTTCAGTGTGTGGCTTTGAACTCTGGATGGTGGCCACACACACCGGATGGTCGGATGAACGAACGATTCCAATTGAATCGAATCGAATCGAACGTCATACATCATTATCGGATGTGCTGCCATCTGTCGCTTTTGCGGCATTTGCGGAAAGGACAAGGATTGGCAAGAATGGAGAGCGGCAGAATGCTTTATGATGGCCATGCACTTTTTCTTGTCTGAACGGATCGGCTTGGTTTTTTTTCGGGTGGCTCCAGAGAGTGGTAAAAAAATGAACAGACATTCCCATCGGTGTACGGAATGGATGAATCGGCTATCCTTTGCTGGTTTTGAAATATAGGATCAGAAGAACGTGCTTGATTGAATAAAAGTGAAACTTTTCAGTAGCACTTTTGAACCGACTGGCTACCAACTGTTTCTAGTCTGGTGCCGTTTTTAATGAAAAGGTTCCACACATCCATCGATGATGACTTTTATCAGTGACAAATTATTAGGGTCGTCTATCTAGCTATAGGAGTGGATTGAGGTATCAGATATGATACAATTTTAACAATTTTGACAATTTTGACAATTTTGACAATTTTGACAATTTTGACAATTTTGACAATTTTGACAATTTTGACAATTTTGACAATTTTGACAATCTGGAAAATTTTGACAATTTTGACAATTTTGACAATTTGACAATTTTGACAATTTTGACAATTTTGACAATTTTGACAATTTTGACAATTTTGACAATTTTGACAATTTTGACAATTTTGACAATTTTGACAATTTTGACAATTTTGACAATTTTGACAATTTTGACAATTTTGACAATTTTGACAATTTTGACAATTTTGACAATTTTGACAATTTTGACTATTTTCATAATTTTGACAATTTTGACAATTTTGACAATTTTGACAATTTTGACAATTTTGACAATTTTGACAATTTTGACAATTTTGACAATTTTGACAATTTTGACAATTTTGACAATTTTGACAATTTTGACAATTTTGACAATTTTGACAATTTTGACAATTTTGACAATTTTGACAATTTTGACAATTTTGACAATTTTGACAATTTTGACAATTTTGACAATTTTGACAATTTTGACAATTTTGAAAATTTTGACAATTTTGACAATTTTGACAATTTTGACAATTTTGACAATTTTGACAATTTTGACAATTTTGACAATTTTGACAATTTTGACAATTTTGACAATTTTGACAATTTTGACAATTTTGACAATTTTGACAATTTTGACAATTTTGACAATTTTGACAATTTTGACAATTTTGACAATTTTGACAATTTTGACAATTTTGACAATTTTGACAATTTTGACAATTTTGACAATTTTGACAATTTTGACAATTTTGACAATTTTGACAATTTTGACAATTTTGACAATTTTGACAATTTTGACAATTTTGACAATTTTGACAATTTTGACAATTTTGACAATTTTGACAATTTTGACAATTTGGACAATTTTGACAATTTCGACAATTTTGAAAATTTTGACAATTTTGATAATTTTGACAATTTTGATAATTTTGATAATTTCGACAATTTTGGCATTTTTGACAATTTTGACAATTTTGACAATTTCGAAAATTTTGACAATTTTGCCCAGATTTTGCCGGGTTTTTTATTCAATATCCTGCTTTTTTCGGTCCGTAAAGTGCGGGAAAATAATCTGGCTACCTTATTATAAATGTTTGAAACTGGTTTTACTTGAAGACACTGATTGTTATTCAAATCGGTAAAATTGCCTTCGAATTAAACATCTTGTTCTTTTCGAAAGATTTTTAATTATGTTTGTTTATAATGATTCTTGTGATAGTGCTCAAGCAAAGGGAAATGACCAAATATGCAGAATATCTAAAAATAAGGTTTTATTCAGTAAAGTGTAAAAATCTTAATTTTCAATTTTTCCTGGGATCCAAACATTTTTGGAAAAAATATCGTTAGATTTATCGATTCCCGGGAACACTATGATGGAACTATCAAAATTGTACGCTATTTGGTATATTATCTAAATATTCTATCACATATCTTACAATGTTTTAACAATACTTGGCTTATGATATAGCTCAGTTGGCAAGTCTGTTGTCTCCTGAGCCGATGTCCGTGAGTTCGAGCCCAAAAGTAAATATCGAGCACGGTACAACTGTGGATAAGTTTTTCAATAACGATCCGTCAACTGTAACGTTGATAAAATTGCGAATGCCATAAAGATAGTAAAACGACTATAACCGAAACAAAAAACAAAGTTTTAACAATACGAATACATATCATTGATATGAACAGCATGTTTGGTACCGGAACACTTTTTCGGACAAACTTTGAAACTCGCGAATTTAAACTTTAACTTAAAACAGCTTTTATTTCGGTTTGATTTGAGGGGTTTTATTTTGGCGATGTAGTCAATACGGCGGGTTGATTTGGACTGATGTGTGTCTACACTTGTGTTGTACCAAAAGTGGCGAATGGTGGAACAGAATATAAAATAAATATTTCCTTTCAATATATATTTCACACATTTACATTTTGTGATAGTGTGAAACATGGTCGTAGGAACGGGGGGGAGGGGGGGTTTTGGGGGTTTAACTTCCCCCCACTCCCGTGAAGGTTTAAAAATGCCAAGCAAATTTTGTTTGCTAAACATAAAATTTGTAATTTCCAATAAAATTTTGATGAACAACTGAAATGATTTAAGAGTATCAACAGTGCAACAATCTCATCTCTAAAACCTCACAATTTCCTTCCAAGACAACAATTCTTCAACAGTTTTTCAAAAAAAATTCTCACTTATTAGTAGTAATTCAGTCCCAAATTTTGAACCCCAACACTAAGCTTACCATTTTGTCCGGATTTTGATCAGATTTTCTCACTCTATATGCAAAGTCAAATGAAAATGCAGTTTAGTCATTAGAGTTCTGTATCTTGCGTTCAAATGATTTTTTAAAATAAATTTTGTCAAAATAAACACAAACGATTTTTTGGAAACCTTAAATAAGATGCTGAATCGGCCGATGTGTTTCAATAAAATAAAAACAGTTTTCCACGTATTTTACCTCTTGATTTCAATCGAAAAAATCCAAAATTTTCCTGCAAATTAGCCAGATTTTGGAAAAAATTTTGAAACAATATGTCCTTATTTCGCAAGGTTTTATGATAACATTGCCTGGAATTCCCAATCTCGATACTTGGGGAAAAATATCTAGTAAGTATCCAGTTTATTGTTCTTGATTTTCAGTAAGGATCAGTTTCAGTATTAAAAATTCAGACCCTTTTTAAGATTTGGATCTGAAATGTTTATCCTCAATCAATCAATCAATCGCAGAGTTGAAACATAACAAAGTTTCATGAGTTCTAAGTTGAAAAATTTAAACTTTTTCATCATTAACAATTTTATTTTAATTCACAAGTTCAATAAGAACAAATTTGGTATTGGAAACCATAAATTCAGAATCAAATAATAGATTTCTCTTTAAGGGTTCTGATATGAATTTCACTTTTCGGTTTCTAATTCATAGGATTTCTTAATTGGAATTGAGATTCAGGTTTTGAATTTGGGTTCAAATCGCAGAATTTAGACTATGAACTAAAATCGTATTCAGATTTAGCTTAGATTTAAGTTTCAAAATCAATATTAAAATATAAATGTTAAAATTTCATTTAAGATTCAAATCGCAGTTTCACAACTTAGATTTTTTATGGAAAATAAAAATTTTAAATTCAAACATCAGTTTAGAAACAGAAAACTGTTGAAATTCGCATATAAAAAATAAGATCTGGATTCATTTTAATTTGTTTTTTTGTAAAATCTAGATTTTAATTTTGAAAGCAGTTATCACTGGATTTAAGATATGAAATATAATAAATGATAATTTTTTTACTTGTTTTTTATCCTCAGGTAAAAATGTAGCTGGAAGTTTTATTATACATATATTGCAGGTTCTTTGAAATCAAAGGTTCTAACCAAAATCTTTACATTTACTACAATCAGAGTTTACAAAAGTGGAAAATTAACCTTATTTGAACTGTGAACCTAACTTTTTTACTTTCATGCTTAAAATGGTCATGTTTGTGGTTCAAAAGAATTAGCTTGCTAATTCAAATGAGTAAAAAAGTTTTTTTTTCTGAATGAAGAATTCAACATCCTATTTTTTATTTCAATTGTAGTCGTTTCTACATCATTTTGTCACTCGGGACATTAATCAAAGATGCAGTTGGCGAAACAGTCATTTAAAGACTTATCTGGAACAATTGTGTTAGATGTTTACTCTTGGGCCCGAACTCACAGACATCATCTCAGGGGGCAATTGACTTACCAACTGAGCTATATAACAAAGCTCAATATTTTTTAAAGCTTAGTGAAAAAAAATTGGCTACTCCTAGGCCTTATTTAAAAAAAAAAACTTTTAATGCAAAACAGCTTTAATGTGAATAATTTGTACTTAAAACATCTGTATATGTACATTTTTCACTTGTGCATGCATTGTTCAAGCAAAAATGTTATAGGAAAAAAATTGTCATGAAACCTTGGTTCTTCCTAAGGCCCTGGTGTAAAATATAAAACGAGAAAAGAGTATAATTTTTACTTTGTGTGCATCTTCTCCCTGTACTGAACAGAGCATATTTCTCCCGAAAGCTCTTTTAGGTTGCTTTCGGGTTGGTCTAAATTCCCGCCAAAATGTGTCAATATCTTTCTCTACCACCACACGTCACATCAAGTATAGATTCATCTTGATAAATAAGTCAAATTGTCACTTGAATATATTTTACAAATTCTGCTCCATATTTATTTTATTTATTTATTAACAACCTAGGCTAAGCCTTTTATCTGAATCTGAACATTAAATAAACATCGACCACATTTTAATTTGTTATAAAACACTTCTTAATACTAGCTTTAATTTGGATTCTGGACATATTCAAGTTGATTTCTATTACATATGCATTGTTAAGTGCCATAATCATGTACCTGTTTGATAACTGAACGGTTCATGCTACGCAAACTATTGCGTTCTTCGTTGGGAGATAACTGTGAAACCAAGTTCGGCATATTAGGCCTTCCACTTGCCAAATTCTTCAAAAACAACGCGTTAATTGCCTTCCTGCGATTTTCAAGCGAATCCAGCCCGACCAGCATGCACAGGGCCAAGGTTGACGAAATCACAGAAAAATCTTTTTTATCGCAGAATTTTGAGCTAAATTTCGTCACAGATCACAGAATTTTTAAAATTTTCAAAAAGTTCACAGATTTTCTTAATTTTGTACGTATTTTCAAAATTATAATTTTTTTTGTCATTTTCAACTTTTTATTTCTGACTATAATTCATGAAAATATGAAAACAAGGTAATATAAATTGTTTGTTTTTTTTCAATAAATACCTACTGTAAGAAATTTCCAACTTCTTCATGTTTGACATGATTTTCCTATGAACTTCATAGAAAAAGCGTCACAAAAAACCGTCACTGAATTTTAGGCTCAAATCACAGAATTCGGGAGTTTTTTTTTTGTCAAAAACACAGAATTCTTTTCGGTAACCTTGCACAGGGCTCGATAAACCGGCATTTCCTCTTGTCATCCAAGGTTTTTCAGCGCGTATTTGAAAAACTTCTTTTAGACTATCTCCAGTATATTGACGTGAAGGTTGTAGTATATTGACGTGAAGGTACGGTTACCAAACAATGCTGCCGTACTCAATTAAAGTCCGCAGTAACCCAACATAAATTGAGACGATTGTGTACAAGTCGATCAATTCATTAAGAATTCAGCTGACCATTCTAAATATTGAATTTGCTTTGGCTACCACTTGCTTTCTGTGCTTCGAAAAATTCAGTTCTCTGTCTATCTCCACTCCAACATTTTTTACCGACATCTTACTGGTATTGATCAAGCCGTCTTCGAGGCCATACTCATCGATTATATTCGATGTTTTCAGAGAAAATAAAATAACGCTACATTTGGATGCGTTAATTTTTAATCCATACTTTTGCAACTATCTGAAAATCGGTACAATGCGTTTTGCAGAATCGAACAATCCTTCTTGTGACGAACAGGAAAGAATATTTTCAGATCATCTGCTTATATCAGCACTATAACGTCGTCCAGAACTTCGGAAAACTCGTTCATAACAGTTATTAAAAGAAGGGGTCCCAAGTGACTCCCTTGTGGTACACCACTGTTAACTGAGAATGAATCAGGTCTGAAATTTCCCGTACTGAATTTTTTCAATTAGATAAGAATGTATATATTTAAGGCAGTTACCATCAATTCCATTCTTACTAAATACGGAGAGAAGAGCGTTGATTTCGATCAAATCAAATGCCTTCGACATGTCCGTGTATATTGAATCAACTTGAAGTCCTAGCAAAATCCACTGTGAAGTTCTCGATACAAATTCGCAGAGATTGGTCACGGTCAACTGCCGTCTCAGAAAACTAGGTTGAATGTCCGATTTTTTTTTCTCCAACCAAGGGTACATTCGGTCGTAAACGATGCTCTCGAAAAGCTTTGGTATAGCAGAAAGTATCGCCACTCCACGATAATTTCCATTAAAAAACTTAGAAGATCTTTTATGTATCGGTACGGTGTGCGAAATCTTCCAAAAATTCGAAAATATCCCATAGTGAAGTGAGACCATTATTTTTGGATTCATCGAGCAATAAAATTTTCATTCTGACATCTAAAATCGATATCGTTAGCTCAGGAATAACTTCCTCTGGATATTGATATTCTTGATCACTTGGTAAGTCATTCGAACAGTGTACACTTCGAAAATAGTTTACGAATAGTTCTGATGCTTCTTTCAAATAATCTGCTTTATCAGTGTGATATAAGACATATTTTCAAAAGTTTTTTGGATCAGATTGGATATTTCTTTGAAGATTTTCAAGGTACAAGCCACTCTGGGCTCTAGCTTAGGGTTACCATATCCTGCAACGCCATGAAGAGTACATTGAAAATATTTTCAAAATTGTTAAGACAAAGCCATTTATTCAAAACCATGATGTTTTAGGTCATTCGAATAGCGGCAATTTGTTACAAAAAATGTGACTTAATTGACAAATGCTCAGTTTTTTAAGGTGGATTATTCAAAGTTTTCGATTTTATACTGAGAAAGCACACCGAAGTTGATCAAATAACTGCATTTTTAAAAGAATTTTTTTAGAGGCGTATTTTTTCACTTTTCAAAAACATTATTGCTGATCCGTACGCTTTTGATTTGTGCACTATGCTTTTGAGTAAGTTGTTGTTATGCATGTTGGCTTCTGTTCAGGAGTTCATTGCATACTCAAAGGTGCTAGTTTTGAACGAAAAATCGAGATAGAAATCGTGAATTCACTCGTTATTCCTTCCATAGAAAGCCATCATGTTAAACATTAAACCAAAGAAGCGAAACTGAAGTGTTGTGCAACGAATGCCTGAAAAGTTGGATTTTTTGTAATTATAAGAATACAATCTTTATGTATGGGAAGAAATAAGTTAATTTATATGAGAAAATTTCATTTAATTCCTTTCACCAAAAAAAGAGTACATTTGGTAGAATTTTACATAAAGAAGAGTACGCTCATGTTTCGATCGAAAAAGAGAACATGTACTCTTAAAAGAGTACGTATGGTATCCCTACTCTAGCTCCATATTATATAGATTTATTGGAAGAATGGTACAAATATTACGCATTACGAAATGAATTACTGCTCCCAAATTTCGTTTGGACGTTAGGCTAGTTCACTTTCTGATTTTTTTCGCTGAAAACAATGGAGCATACAGGGATTGATACTCTTTAATTTTCAAGTACTGTGATTAAATTTAAGCTCATTGAGTAAGTGAGTAACGTGCGCTTGGAGATTTAGTGAAAAAGTCAATTTTTGAAAGTTTCTAAGATGATGAATTTATAATGCACGGTGATTGGTATTACAAGCAATTTCAAGGATCATTTTAAAAATTTTATGTATTGTAGTGAATAAAAAAATTTAAAATATTTCAGTTTGTTCAACTTTCTTTCCAGATTAAAAATGGATTTTATCAGTGTCTGAACAAAGAATATTAACAAATATCAAAACATAAAACTGTTCTGTATTTATGGCTTAACAAACATCTTCTTCAAAATTCCCATATGTTTCTACATTCCCTATGCTCTGTTTTTTTTTTTTCAAAGAAAACAAACTTTGAAATATCATAATTGATTTTGCTCGATCGATTCAAATGTCTTATGATTATGGTGAGTCTTTTTTAATTTATGTTCATTTTCCCTTCTGTTTGGAGAATGATCTCGAGAAAATCATCTCACACGCACACTCATTCTCATTCAAAGTCTTCAGAATCCAGGTTAGCAATTACCTCGATTGTACCCGGGCCTCGTACTGCTGATCCGGTTCCAACCCCCGCAGCAGGTAGCTCATGCCCTGAGTGTAGTGATGCGAGTAGGGAAAGGCCGGCAGCACCACATCTCGCCAGTCCGTCCGGGACCACTTGTGATGCATGTTGTGACCCCCGTAGCTTCCGCTTCCCATCCCGACGATGCCACTTCCGCCTCCGCCCCCACCATTGAACGAGTACGCATCCATGGCGGGGATCTTCCGGTCGTATTCCAGCATCTGTACGGTCGGTTCGGAACGGTTGTTCAGTCATGCAATTCCCCCCGGAGGGACAAGAATGATGCAATAAAAATCCAGACAAATCCGAGTTTGCATGTGTGATGTCCAGCAAATACCGTCCCGACCACATCCGGTCCAGTCCAAATAGAGACGTTTCCGGAAGAGGAGAAGACGATGATGACGACGATGATGATCGTTCGATTTGACCGGCCACAAAAGTGCAGCAGACGACCAGCACCGGTTATGGAATCGGGAAATTAGAAAAGGGAGGAAACAGAGAGGAAGAATGAAATTAATTTTGTGTTATTATGATAGGTCATGTTTGATCTTCAGGGAATGATAAGCGTTAAGGATGCATATTTTGAATACCTTCTGCAGTTCTTTTCATCTTAATGATGGATAAGTATTCTTCTTTAATATTTTTTTAATCATATTAATTATGTAAAACTGTAAGAACAATTGCTTTTTGTTATTCAAATGTTTTTGATAAAGGGCAAAATGATATTTTTTTTTAAGTATCTGTTACAGAATTGTCAAGTAAAAATTCCAAGTTTGAACTGACATCAAAGACAAAGAGAATTTTTATACGATTCCAACAATCCCAAAGCTTATTTTGACTTTTTTGAAAGGCTAAGTAGAAATATGAAATAATTATTTCATCAAACTTTTCTAATTTTTGTGATTCTTTATTCGAGCAAGTTGAAAAAGGTTGAGAGAAATGACATTTTTTAATACTGTGAGTCAAGGCCGTGCGAACTGGGTTGGAGGGGGGGGAGGGGGGGGGAATTAAAGCTTTCCCCACTTGCAATTCTTACGAATGAAATTTTCAGTTCATGAAATGAAACTACCGGGTGAATGAAATTATAGGGTGCAGAAAGGTGTTTTAAAATAGGTGTTAAAAATTTTATCAGAAAATTCTCTAGCCTCCAGCGGAGTTCCATGCCATCTCACTCTAAAACCTACAGTCTGGATTAGAGGATTTTCATTTTACGATAAAATATTATATTGACAAATCGTTACCAATGTTTTACAGTAAACTTAGAATAGCAATTACATTGAATTTATCTTCACGGGTAACGATTTTTCTTGATTATGAAATAAAATGAAATAAGTCTTGTCTTTTTAAACCCCTGCCTTGCCCTTGAAGGTGCTATTCAAAGAAGTGTAAACAAGTTCAGAGTCCTTTTTACCTTTACAATTTATTCAAATTTACATTAACGTATCGACAACGTTGAATCCACGTGACAGATATTTAATACTCGAGATAGTCATCTGAATTAGCAAATAGAAATAGAAACTCCATTATTTACTTTAATGATTTGAAAAAAAAATTGAAAAATAAAAAACGTATGTCATGATACACATTCTACAGATAAAAAACGATTTAAAACTCAAATTTTTAAAATCTGTCGTTTGTTCATCTTTATGCTCAAAACCATGTTAAAAAAGGTTTTTATAAAATATAAACTTAACATTTGTGAATATGTTTTTTAAACGGCATCGTATAAGTATTCAGAAAAATTCCTGCAATAATGATGAAATTCTAATATCCAGCATTGATTTTCAAATTAATTCGTCACACTGAAAAATCTGCATTGCACTTACATATTTTTAAGTTTTGAAGAAAAAATGACATATTCATTTTCAAATTAAGTCTTCAAATAAATCTAAATTCAAGCATATTTAAAAAAACCAAATTTTTGCAAATTTGAAAAAAATTGATTTCAGCAGAATTTTGATGAACCTTCGCTTCGAAGTATGAATCCCTTTTTATTTATATTTTTTTCAAATCTTTTTTTTTCGAATCGATTATGGTTTTGGAATTTATTTATGAAAAATGATTCTAAGAACACAGTTTTGAGCGTAATGAGTGTAATGTTTTCTTTATTTGTGAATTATGTTTGTTCATAGATAAATGTTTAAAAACAAATTTGGATTATTTTTTCTGACCAGTTTTATTAATGAGCTATTCAATTTCAATTCAATTTGAAAAATGTTGGTTTTTATCGATATAAGTTTTTATGGTGTTTTGAACGAATATGATTTATTTCAAATATAAAACTTGATTGTCATAAATTCCGAAATTTTGTTTTTCAAATTTATTTTGATATCAAGAATTATTTGAGAAATAAAAAAAATCTACTCTGACTTAAAATCAATGAACAATCTAAGAATAGAAAAATCTTCTTCCTTTCCAATCTGAAATCGATTTAAAATTCACATTTTTCCTGTTTGCAAAGAATCTAGGAGCGAATTTTGGATAATTTAGTGGCGCTGCAGCGCGCTGATCCAAATGAATATGGATTTTTTCCTTTTAGCTCATATTTCAAGATTATTTTCGCAAATACGTCAAAATTCATTAACTAAATTAACAATTACAAAGATTTTGGCTGTCAAAGATTTTGGCTTTTAAAGATTTTGGAATCAATTCAATGATCTAGTTTCCCGAACACTGCGAATAATTTTGACTTTTGAGCAAATAGTTAGGTATTGAGTTGTTACATGAGTTATCGAATACTCGAAAAGACTTTCCTGAATGAGGACAGATTTAGTTTTTATTTGATCAATAATATTTTAAAAAATAGAAGAATTTTTTTTAAGCGTTGTATTTCGAAAATCTAAATATCTAGAAAAGATCTGCATTCTTGATTAGCTGGAGAAAAGTAAATAGATGCTAAATCTGTATTTTTTTCCAAGTAGGTTGTTCAGTAAATCAGTTATGGAAGATATGTTTTAGTCAAAAAATTTAAAAATTAAAAGTGACTAGATATTTGAAAAAAACCTGGGGTAATTTTTGTATAAGAAAATTTTGATAAAAATTAATTTCATTTTCGATGAAACTTGTATAATTTATTTATTTTTTTGGGCACTAAACTTTCTGCATTTAGTTTTAATTCTGGTTTGTTCGAAATCTGTTTTTTAAATATGAGTTTGTATTCATTAGATGGTGTTTATGATGTTTTGAAATACATACCTCAAATTAACTATTTTTCACTTTTCTATATAACAAAAAGCAATGTTATTTTGATATTTTTTCAGCCAAATAGCGAAAAGTTAATATAAGTTGTAAACTTTTAGTAATATTTTGTTGTTGTTTATTTATTATAACTTTTTTGAAATTATATCACTTTTATTTTTTTTCCAAATCTAAATAATTGTTCTTAGTAGCAAGATGTTTTTGGAAATTAATTTCTTTTTTATTGAGCGTACATGATAGTGTAATTATTGCTCACTGAATAGAAAAAAATACGATAACTTTCATTAAATTTTAATCATGTCTTTGCAAACAAAGTGAAAAAATACGGACAAAATTCTGGCGTTTTTATACGAAATTCGGGTATTTTTGAACGAATCCGGGCAAACCGAAACTTTTCTAAATGTTGTTACAAATATTCGTGCAAGTTCTTGATAAACAGGGATATTAAGCAACCTCATTGTATATAATAATCCAGGTTCAAGTTATTTCACATCAGAAACTTTTTATTTTAAATCTTTACTTTCGAAAATAAGTCTTTAAAGGTACCAATTTTTTGTGACGTTTTAAAAAAGGTATTTTGAAGGTTTCATATTAAAGATTTTTTTGATGTATTTAATTTAATTAGCAAACAATAAGCTGAATATTTTTAACCACACGCAAAACCATTTTAGCCACTGATGAAAATGTATCAAATATGTTATTCGAAATAAGAGCAAATGCTTAAGTTTGCGGTTCAAATCAGATTTAATACCTACTCTTGTTAACTCGATCAAAATTTGAGGTTTTGGTTTGAGACTTCATTTTTGAAGAGTCTGATATAAATAAATAGAACTTATTTTCAGCAGAAATTTCCCCTGGATACTAAGCACATTTTTTTCATTTTTTAATTTTGTTCAGTGGATAACTTTTTAAATTTGAAATATAATTTTTTTCGCAGAACGATCTCCTCAAAATAAAACATAAGAATCGATTCGCGAGCACGATGAAGTTAAGGACGTGTAGATGAAATCAAACATTTATAACGATTACATAAGAAGGTAAAACGAAGTTTTCCGGGTCAGCTAGTCTTAAATAAAACTTAACTTTGAGCTGAAACTGAATTTTAATTTTAATCCAAATTCTTCAGGATGAGACCCTGACTTAAGAAACTTAATTTAGAATTTAAGAACTGAATTTATTTATCTGAATTTCAGATTGTATTTTGTATTAAATTCTAATAAAAAAAACAACATTTGTGTCAGAGCCCTCAATCTGAAATCCCTTTTCGAATAGTGAATATTTTTTCTTCAATTGATATCTTTATTCAATTAATCATTCGTGATTCAGCTTATGAATCAGAATAGAAATAGTGAAGGATACAACTGTTTCACCAATATGAAAAGTAATTGATATCAATTCTAAAATATTAATTAAGAGTTTAAATTTTGAACCCAAATCTTAAAAATGGTTTTAAATTTTGAATATTTTTCTTTGATACTTCGAAATAATGAGTTTCAACACTGGAAATAAAATCTTACTCAAGTTTGAAATGCAAAACCAAGATTCGAGTCAGGATTTTATTCCAACCGGGACTTCTACTTCAAAATGTCCCCCATAAATTCAGGAGAATTTGGAAATTTTTCGATCGAAATCATTTATAATTTTAAAAATTAAATTAATATATTTGTTTGATTACGCAAATAAAGTGGAAAAAACGGACAAAATCTTGACAATCTGGGAAGCTTTGTCCGATCTTTTATGAATTTGATAGTCGCGACTAAATTTCCATCAAGCTTTTGGGAAACTGTAGGAGAATGATATACCTGGAGAAGATTTTGAAGGTTAAGCATTAATCCTGAGCAGGGTTGCCGAAATCACAGAAAAATCTGTAATTTCACAGAGTATTGAGCAATTTTTTTTTTATCACCGAACGTGTGCCACAGAAAAAAAAATTGAAATGTTCACAAACCTTGGATGCTCAAAATTTTAAGATTTTTGACCAATTTAAAAATAAGAATTCTAACTTAGAATTTAAATAGTATGAAAGATTAAAAATTTTTATTGATATATCCCAACATAAATGTAAAAGTCCCAATTTATCATGAATTTAAAATTAAATTAAAAGAAAAAGTATCTCAGAATTTTTGGCTTAAATCACAGAAAGGAAGAATGTTTTTCTCAAAAACACAGAATTTTTTTTCGGCAACCTTGATCCTGAGTCAAGATGAATCATTTCAGCTGTTCTTAAAAATTTGATAAGGAAAATTACATTTTGAGTTTAAAGATGGACATTCCGCATGGCTGTTTTGGACCCTTATGGGGGAATCAAATTACCAATCATCCACCCCCCTCATTTCAACGACCATGATGTGATCTATTGATTTTTTTAAAATTGCAGGATTGAATAAATTCAATGAAAATTCCATCAGGAAATTGACTTAAAAATAACATTTAAGTATGAAATTTCCGTAAAAGCCTTAATTTCCAAAAAAAACATTTTTTTCAAATTGGAATTACCTATATTGTATCCGAAAATAAATTGGTCAAAGGGTAAGTTTATTATGAAGTCTAGTGGAGTCTGAAGAAATAACATCTTTTCAAGGAAAGGCATATAGTTTTTTAATAAGTGAATTTTACTAAAAAATATTTTATCAATTCATTTCAAATCTTTTGTTGAATTCCGTTTTCCACCAAAAGTTTTGGTGATATATTGATCTAAAATCAAAAATAGTCACTCTAATATTCGTTATGAATCTACATGGTTGAAAAATACTACGGAATCGAAGAAATCGAAATATTCCTTTGAATTTAACCAAAGTTAAAAATGAGTTCAGATATCGGTTTTTGGATCAAAAACGCCCACTGCAAATTTTCATTAGTTTCTATCGAGATTCCGGTATCTGAACTTTTTTTATACCGTGGTTGACTTAAAATTAATCTTTTGATTCCTTTGATTAAGCGAAAATTTAAGCCATTTGAAGCAAAATCAGACATAGACAGATTTTTCTTGATATTCAAATATCAAATATCATATCATCAAATAAAAAACTGAACACTTTCTTGAAAAATTAATTCGAAAATACTTTAGAAATTCCAGTACCTTTGAAAGACTTTTCTGAGCTCCTCATTTTGAGATTTCGAATCATTTCACAATTTTACAAGACTAAAGAATGTGAAGACTATAGCTCATAAAATTGCGACAGTTAAAATTTGGTTTCGAAACCTATTAAAAGGTTTCTTAAAATTTCGAAAATGCAATAATGATTTTAAGTATCTTAGAAGCCATAAAAGATACATATCTTTAGATTTTCATAATTGTCAATTTAAAATGATCATTCAATTTTGCAATTATTATTTCAATACGATTATTGCAATTATCGGGTATGCAACACTGAATCCATACCAGATAACTGCAAAATCGTATTATTTTCCTTCTTTTCTATCGTTTAATTTGACCAATATGTTCAGACTGAAAATCTTCATAAGTTTAACATATTTTACTGCCTACTGTAGTTCGAAAAAAAAATGCATAATTTTTGTTAAAAGAAAAAGAGGGCCTCCTAATGACGTTGAGTGGTTCGAATCACAAATTTTTTTTAGATTTTTCATGGTGCAAAATTGAAACGAGTCGTTACATTTTCATGATTATGTGATATTGAAAGAGCTGCTATAGTGGTCACGATTGAATATAACTTCTATAATTTATTTCAAACCTGCTCAAAAATTCTTGGCACTGAGAAATGTTGCAAGTTATGTACATAGACCATAGATAAGGTTGCCAGATTGCCCGGTTTTATCCGGGTTTGCCCGGATATTTGATACTAAATTTAAGAACAGTCCAGCCCGGACCGGCTGCCCGGATTTCATTAAAAAATGCCTGGTTTTGGCCCGGATTTAATTGGAAAATTAAAATAAAAAAAAACAACAAACACCTCAAAAACGAAATTTGTTGAGCAAGTTTTTTAAAAATAATTATGAAAGGTTTTTTGGAAGCCTAAAAGTTGGTTCAAAGTCTATCGGTGAGTTTTGATGAAAAAAAATTTTTTTTTCATTTTTTGCTTAATTTTTGTTGAGGAATTTCTGAGTTACGACAAAATTTTCCCGGATATTGCCCGGATTTTTGGTCGTCAATTTGAAATCGAATGCCCGGATTTTGCCAGGTTTTAATATAAAAATAACCCGGTTGGTCCGGCCCGGATACGTGCTGTAAAAATTCTGGCAACTTTAACCATAGACCTGTATAATCAGTATTTGACCATCTCTTCTTAAATGTAACATTCGAAAGCCAAGAAAAAGGAAAAAAATGAGTAGAGGCAAATTTGTTGCAATGATTTCATCGAAAATAAGATTAAAGAAACTCACATTCGTTCCCATGTAGGTGTGATGGGTCTTCCGGTTGATGGCATCCATATAGAGACCCTCGTGTCCTGCCAGTACATCACCATCCACCAATCGGTAGTAAAGTTTGTACTCCTCAATGGGCGAGTGTGAATCCACGATCCAGGAAATGTTGTACCGATCCTTCCACTGGCTATTGGGCATGGATCGAAACACAGCAGCTTTCGGTTTCCCAGTCAAGGTAACCGTTTTCCTCGTCTTGCCCAGCTGATTGTCCGCTATGCAGCTATAATTTCCGAAATCCTGCGGATGAACCTTCCGGATGATGAGGGTATGACGTGCCCCTCGATTTTCGATCACGTGCCGCTCTGTCTGATCGATCTGCATCGTGTCCTTGTGCCACAGTACCTTCAGTTGGTTTTAAAGGTTCGGAGCAAAAAGAAATAAGAAAACGAGAAGCGAAAAAAATAACGATTTCCACGGGTCAGACACTCGTACCACTACTTTTTGCAGGCTGATCGAGGTGCATATGGAGTTTCAGCTGTTGCATACTTACTTCCGGTTGTGATTCTCCGTGAACGATGCACACAAGCATCGCTTCCTGACCTTCGCCGGAATAAACGATGGGGTTTTCCACGCTGATCTCCGGAGGATCTGAAAGAATAATACCAAAAGGAGAATCGTTTGAGATTGTCGATCAACGTATCTGTTTTGTCGTCTCACAGTTCTAACAACATTTTTTTTTGTCTGTCAAAATAAACATGGTTGAGCGAGAATCCAAGGAACCAAACTATTATTCTCGCTTTAAACCTCATCCGTCCCTGAAAGTATTAACCGTTACAGTCCCTGGAATGTCAATTTGATACTCCTGACTAAAACCAATATATCTCTTTTGTTTTCCAACCAATTTTCATATTTAATCATCAATAAATAAGTCTAAAGTTAAATTATCTCAAAACTTTTTTCTACCTTTTAAATCTTTAAGTTGAGTTTCAAATTGGGAAAAACTTGGTTTGTATTTGAAAATTTCAAATGTAAATAAAATCTTTTTTCAGTACCTTGAAATATCTATTTTTTTAAAGGCTCGCAAACAAACAACCTTCTTGAGGGAATCAAAGCGTTTAGAAGAAGCACGTTGATTTTTGTGAGAGTTCAATTTTATTATAAATGTATTTTTTTGCGGTAATTTTTTATATTTAAAAAACAGGGACAGAACGAAAGGCTGGGAACCCTCTCAAATTGTGAAGTGAGAAGGAAAAATAAGGCTAAGATCATTTAGTATCCGGGCACTTCATTTCGGTGATAGCTACTTTACTAGAGATCGGTTATGCAAAACTTTAGCAGCGTTGTGTTGGTTATGAAAAGCAGTGTCTTGTCTATTTTTGCCAGATTTTTAAATAAATGTTTGTTTGAGATATTTACGATGCAAAAAGACACGGTAAAAATAATTTTGCACAAATTGGCGACTTTCGTGCATTTTGCGACTCGAAAATGAAGACATTGTCGACTTGAAAACGCATAAACTGTTGATTTTTTTTCTGATTATTTTTTGGACCAAATAATTAAGAAGTATAAGAAGCCACTCAAGGATCCACACGAAGTACAAACCAAGCATCGGAGTGCAACACTTGATCTTAAATATGGTAAAAAGTCCATGGTTATTGGGGATAGCTGAATGCAGACCCCTTAAATAATGCAATTAGGTAATCCATTTCCGTCAGTCAAAAAGTGTTTTCTGACTAGTAGACACCAAGTAAATAAATAGTAAAATAGTAAAAAAGTAAAAAATAGTGAACAGTTCCTTAGATTGCAATATGTGCAACCGGTTTTTACGCAATGTGACAGATGTGTTCTGATGCACGAAGAAATTTATATTAAACCGGATTTAAGAGATCAATTTTTTCGAGATGCCTACCCATGAAAAGGTTCCAACCAGATTCCAATTGCTTTTTCCAGGTGAGTTTGTGTAAAATATCATGATTTCATAAAGGTTTTGCTTTTGTGGTAAAAATAATAGATCAATACATGACTGAAATAAGTGTGCAAAGATAAAAAAGAGATTTTATGATAAAGTAAGAGTATTTCTTGAAATCTATATATATAAAAAGCAATTTCTGTATGTTTGTTTGTTTGTTTGTTTGTTTGTTTGTTTGTTTGTCCTCTATAGACTCAGCCGTCTTAAGAGCAAGAGAGCTGAAAATTGGCATGGATAATCATTAGGACCAGGAAGGATGAAAAATGTTTTCAGATTTTCGGATGACCCCTTCTAAAGGGGGTCGTCCATACAAGACAAATATTGTTTTCACGATATTGACGTTATTTTTCGTCGGATTGTGTTGAAAATTTGCACATGAGTGTGTTGAAAGACGAGGAATCGATTTCAGGTGTCAAATTTTGTGTAAGTCAGTTTGAGACAGTCAAAGGGGTCGTCCATATTCACTGTTCGCTGTTTTTGCGATATTGACGTTATTATACATCGTATTCAGATGAAAATTGGTACACGGTAGTTTTGAGTGACGTGCAAACGTAATTTTTGGCAATAATTACGTTGTTATGCAATGATTTAGTCGAAATTTATATACGTGGTTTTTGATTCCTGATTTCATATTTAGTATCAGACGACAGACGAAGTGATCGTCCAATATTTTTGCAATTATCACTTAACAATGAATCTGGAAAATGCTTGGCAATTGACTTTCATACAAACTGTTAATGACATATTCCAAGTTGAAAGCGAAACGGAGTTCGTATGGGATCAGCTAGTCATTGATAAATTTTTTTTTTATATTTTTATATTAAATGTCATGTTAACACCTTCATTTCCTACATAGAAAGTTTTTCGATCAAATGAATAGTTTTTAAAATACACACGTTTGTAACTGCCCGGATACTAAATGATCATAGCCTTATAAATAGGAATAGTGCAAGGGTCAAGGGTGGTCAATGAAGCAATTTTTTTTCGTAGTTAAAATTTTATAAGTTACTAGCTGATCCCATACGAACTCCGTTTCGCTTTCAACTTGGAATATGTCATGAACAGTTTGTCAATTGCCAATCATTTTCGAGATACACTTCCGAATTTATTGTTAAGTAATAATTGCAAAAATATTGGACGATCACTTTTTCTGTCGTCTGCTACTAAATTTGAAATCAGGGATCAATCCAGAAAACCCCCCGTGTATAAATTGCAACTCGATTGATGCATAACAACGCAATTTTTGCCAAAAAGTTAAACCCCTTTCGGTGGCCTTTTATAAAAAAAATTGATTTATTAAATCGATTACCCGTATTTCAAAACTCCCGTGTGCTAATTTTCAAAGCAATCCATTGCATTATAACGTCAATATTGCTAGAAACAGTGAAAAATCAATTAATATGGACGACCCCTGGTAAAACATTTGACATCTGAAATCGATTGACCGTCCCTCAAAACAATCGTGTACCAATTTTCATCTGAATCCGATGAATAATAACGAATATATCACATTAACAATGAAGAGTTAATATGGACGACCCCTTTGGCCAACCCCTTACTTTAATTTGGATAAGTGAAATCAATTATTTGTCCCTTAAAACTCCTATGTGCAAATTTTCTTCTTAATCCGATGTATAAAAACGTCAATATCACTAAGATATTGGAAACTTAATATGGACGACCCCTTTTGCCGGCCCCTTACACTAAATTTGATACCTCAAATCGATTTTACGCCCCTAAAACTATCGTGTACCGATTTTCATCTGAATACCCCTTTGGCAGAGCCCTTACACAAAATTTGACACCTGAAATCGATTGCTCGTCTTTCAAAACACTCATGTGCAAATTTTCAACATAATCCGACGAAAAATAACGTCAATATCGCGAAAACAATATATGTCTTGTATGGACGACCCCCTTCAGAAGGGGTCATCCGAAAATCTGAAAACATTTTTCATCTTTCCTAGTCCTAATGAGCATCCATGCCAAATTTCAGATTTCTAGCTCTTAAGACGGCTGAGTCTATAGAGGACAAACAAACAAACAAACAAACAAACATACAGAAATTGCTTTTTATATACAGTGAGCGAAATAAGAATAGCACCACTATGTGTTTTGCTTGTAAAAATATGAATGATTGAAAATTACGAAAGTTTTCTTCCACAGTTTGTTCTGAATTCCTTTACGGATAAATCAAGCATAAGTTTACTTTTTTTGGACGTAGCAATTGGCATTGAGGACCAAAAATGTAAAAAAAGGGTGCGAAATAAGAATAGAACCACTTGAGTTTTTCAACATAAACAAGATTATTTTAAAAAAAATACTGTGTAAAAGTGAATAATAATGCTTCTACGAAGTATTTGAATAGATAATTGCATTTTAAGGAGTTTTCCAGAATTCCAAAGGTTTTCAAAGGTATTAAAAGGGGGTTTTAAGGGATGCTCCTCTAGCGTTAAGGAATTTGATATTTGAGCTGTAAAACTTTATCAAACTGCATGATTTCTTCATTCACATTCAAAAGTATAATGCAAAATGATGAAACATAGCTTTGAGGCTGAGTTTGAATCCATAAAGCAGGTTGAAATTCAAAAATACTAATTTATTTTAATAGTTAAACACTATTTCTCTAGTTTTAAGTCATAGATGGCAGCACTATCTTGCCATTTAACCAAATTCATGCCCATTTTCGAATATCCGGGATAAATTAGGGAGTGCTGGATGATTTTGGTCAAGAAATAAAAACAAGTACCGTGTGAACGCTTTGAAAATTCTAAGGTCACTAAATCCAAAAAAAATTAGAATTGCATCAAGGTCACTAAAAGTGAATTTATGGACCGATTATAAAGGTTAAAGTTATACTTTGCGATGGAGCTTGATGGACCAGACAGCCAGCAGTATTATTGGTAGGATTGGCAATTGAATCGGAAGTTGAGACGAGCAGGAATTTTGGCGGTTGTACATTTTTGTGCTGGTGAATCTTTTGAAAATCCGGAAAAGCTTTCTGCAGCGTTAACTTTCAGAAAACTGTGATAGGAAAATTCACCAAAATGATGGATATGGACGTAAATAAACCTGCAAAATCAATATTGAGACTAAATTTGGGTTTACCTGCAAGAAAGTGCTGCCATCTACGACTTGAAACTGGAAAACGTGTGGTTTACTGAACAAAATCAAAGTTTTTGGTTTCTAACCTATTTTTTTTTTGATTCAAAATTAATCCCGAATGTTTGTTTTATCATTTCACGTCATTTTAATGAAGAAAGTAAGTAGTTCGGTAAAGAATTACACCTCAAATATCAAATTCCTTAACGTTAGAGGAGCATCTCTTAAACCCCCCTTTTAAAACCTTTGAAAACCTTTGGAATTCTGGAAAACACCTTAAAATGCAGCTATCCATTCAAATACTCCGTAAAAGCATTATTATTAACTTTTACACAGTAAATTTTTTAAAATAATCTTGTTTATGTTGAAAAACTCAAGTGGTTCTATTCTTATTTCGCACCCTTTTTTTACATTTTTGGTCCTCAACGCCAATTGCTACGTCCAAAAAAAGTAAACTTATGCTTGATTTATCCGTAAAGGAATTCAGAACAAACTGCGGAAGAAAATTTTCGTAATTTTCAATCATTCATATTTTTACAAGCAAAACACATAGTGGTGCTATTCTTATTTCGCTCACTGTATATAGATGTTAAAAAATTATGCCCCTTAATTAACTCAGCATCATTGTCCATCTTTCGATTTTAATTGTTGTTCGGCCTTAACACATTAAGGATCACGATGTTGTTTTTTTTTGTTCCTCGAAGAAATCTGATGATGGTGTTTTGTATCCTCTATGATCAAGAAAACTCGTTAAAACCGTCAAAATAGGGACTGATCAATGTTCTCCCAAATCATCAAATTCTAAGCAGAGACGAAATAGATTTTTAAACCATTTTTTAAGTAGTCTAATAAATTTCTGCAACCATGTTTTACTTTCAAAGGAGTCTAGTACTGGTTTTAAAAATATTAAACATGTCACATTCCCCTTAACATAAAAAATAATCGAAATATATTGAAAAAAGAGATCAATCATACCCCGTTTTTCGGTACCAAAAGATTGATTCGAATAGATGTAAAGATATGTCGATTTTTTTGAAAATTTTTGCGTTTTTTATTGAGAAAAAAGTGTGCGGTAAAGTGATGGAAGAGCGGAAATCGAAAGCAAGGGCAAATCTGCCAATGAAAGACTTTGGTCCAGTTCTGGACTTCGGTCAGTTTAGGACTTCCGTCCAGTTAAGAACTTCGGTTCTGTTCAGGACTTCGGTCTAGTTTAGGACTTTGGTCCAGTTAAGGACTTCAATCAAGTTCAAGACTTTGGTCCAGTTCAGAACTTCGATCCAGTTCAAGACTTCGGTCCAGTTTAGAACTTTGATCTTGTTCAGGACTTCGGTCAGTTCAGGACTTTGGTCAGTTTAGGACTTCAGTCAGTTTAAGAATTCGGCTCTGTTCAGGGATTCTTTTCAGTTTAGGACTTTGGTACAGTTAGAACTTTGGTCCAGTTAAGGACTTCGGTCCAGTTCAAGTCTTCAATCCTGTTCAGGACTTTGGTCCAGTTTAGGAGTTTGGTCCAGTTCAGAACTTCGGTCAGTTGAAAAATTCAGTCCGTTTTAGAACTTCGGTTCTGTTCAAGACTTCGGTCAAGTTTTGGACTTTGGTCCAGTTAAGGACTTTAGTCCAGATCAGGAATTTGGTCCAGTTTAGGACTTTGGTCCAGTTTAGGACATTGGTCCAGTTTAGGACTTTGATCTTGTTCGAGACTTTGATCCAGTTCAGGATTCGGTCCAGTTCAGGACTTCGGTCCAGTTCAAGACTTCGGTCCAGTTCAGGACTTCAGTCAGCTCAGAATCTTCGTCTAGATCTTCGATTCTGTTCAGAACTTTAGTTCAGTCTGAACTTTGGTCCAGTTCAAGTTTTCGATACAGTTGAGGACTTTGGTCCAGTTCAGGACTTGCGTCAGTTCAGGAATTCGGTTCAGTTTGGAACTTTGGTTTTGTTCAGGACTTCGGCCTAGTTTAGGACTTCATCCAGTTAAGGACTTTGGTTCAGTTCTTGAAATCGGTCAGTTTGGGACTTCTGTTAGCTTATAGTTTCGGTCCAGTTAAGGACTTCGGATCAATTAGGGACTTCGGTCTAGTTTAGGACTCCAGTCCAATTTAGCGATTCGGTCCAGTTTAGGACTTTGGTCCAGTTCAGGTCTTCGGTCCAGCTTAGGACTTCGGTCCAGTTTTGGACATAAGTCCAGTTTAGGAAAACGGTTCAGTTTAGGATTTTGGTCCAGTTCAGGAAATCGATTAAGTTTGGGATTTCTGTTACCTCAGGACTTTGGTCCAGTTAAGGACTTCAGACCAGTTTAGGACTTTGGTTCAGTTTAGGAATTCGGTTTTGTTAAGGACTTTGTACCATTTTAATACTCCGATCTAGTTTAGGTCTTCGGTCCAGTTTTGGACTCCGGTCCAGTTCAGGACTTCAGTCCAGTTTAGAACCTCGATCCAGCTCAGGACTTCAGTCAAATTTAGGACTTTGGTGTCGTTTTGGACTTCTGTCCAGTTCAGGACTTTGATCTAGTTTAGGACGACGCGACGGTATAGTTTAGGACCTTGGTACAAGTTAGGGTTTGGGTCTAGTTTTGGACGGTCAAGTTTAGGACTTCGGTTCTGATAAGGACTTCGGTCCAGCTCAGGACTTCAGACCATTTTATTACTCCGGTTCAGTTTAGGACTTCAGTTAAGTTAAGGACTTCGATCCAGCTCAGGTCTACAGACCAGTTTATGACTTCGGTTCAATTTTGGGCTTCAGTCCTGTTAAGGACTTTGGTCAAGCTTAGGACTTCGGTCTAGTTTATAACTTCGATCTAGTTTAGGAGTTTGGTGCAGGTAGGGCAAATTTTGTAGTCCCGAATTTCGGTCCAGTTTAGGCAATTTAGAGCATAGCTGACAGTGGATGATTTTGGTTTAGTTTGGACTTCGGTCCAATCCAAGCAAAATTTCCAGTTGGGGAATTCGGTCCTGTTTATAATTTTGGTCCATTTCAGTCAAGATAAAGTTGTATGTTGAGGATTTTCGATTAAGTTTTGGCAGAACCACCAGTGTTTTACGACCGTTTTTGACTTAAAATTAGTTCAGTTCAAGAGAGAATCGTCAGTTAATACATTGCTCGTTAAAAACAGAACAATGCATGTAAGTTTCATTTCAACTGAAATTTACCTGTTTAATTTTTTTTTATATTAGCTATTTATTTTAACAGGTTTTAATATTTGTCAGGTTAAAATATTCATAAAATGAGAGCTCACATAAAATCTGATAGTACGTGGAGTGTAAGATCAAACACTGAAATTAAATAGAATAAATTTAAAGTTTTCCTCTGGTAATCTGATGTGTGTCTTTCACAACAAGGTGTTCAAAAACCAAAAGCAATTAAGCAGTTTAAGATTTACCACTTGATAAAGAAAGTAATCAACAAATATATTGAGTTACAGAGAAGAAATAAAAATATTGAAATAATTTCATAACTTCATTTAAAATTTAACTTATTCCAGAACAACTCCATAAATCCAGGGTAAATTTCAAATCAAGAAAACAAATGAATTTACAGAAAAAACATAGAAAATTCATCTGAGAAAAAAAGTCATCATAGGAAAAAATATTCCACCTAAGAATTAAAAAAAAAGTTTTCAAATCATAAATGCTGAATTCTCATTTAGCGGACTTTATTTTATTTTAATAATTTTTAAACTTTTTTAAAAATCTCTGCTTAGAAACTATAAAACAGAATTAAGATTTTGAATTTTCAAAAAAAAATTTATCATTCAAATTTTAAGAAATTTTGAAAGGAGAGAGCTGAAAACTTTCTTTCGATTCAATTTTTTATTTCAAAATTATCTGGTATGGACTATTCAAGAAAAGTGCTATTAGGAACCTTTATTTAAAAACATATCTCTAAGCATGGACTACACTGATGGACATAAGTTTTCGACATTTTTCGTGTATTGTCGTTGTTTTTCTTTAATACCTTCTTGTTATGGACGAAGATTTCAGTATATAATATTTCAAGCCCTTAGATAGAAAACATTTCACAGAATCATTTCCCATAAAAATATATGAATTTTATAAACTCTTTAGAGCAACTGAAAATTTAAATAAACGAGATATGTTAGATTATGTTGAAAATATTTGTCCATCAGTCAATTCTAATTTATGATTTTTTTTGAAGATCAAGTCTTGCTTTGATGGTATTTTATTCAAATAATTGGTACTAAATCAGTCATTTAACTCTGTAGAACCCATTTCTTTTGCGCTGAAAAATTCACATAATCTTAATTTATTGACAACAAACAACTTTTGATCTACCGAAAACTTAATAAATAAGAAAAAAAAATTGACAATTTTTTCAAAAATTGCATAAGCACAGGGTCAAAGAAATTTGACTTCTAGTCAGAGGTGCCAGATGTCCTGAGTTTTCGGTCCTTTATGTCGAGGGACCATTCTGATTAAAAAAAAAAAAACTCTCGAAACATTATTATGTTTGAAAATTGGTTTTTAATACGATTTAAAAAAAAATAACATCTAAGTTGTAGAAAATTTGTAGAAATACTTTCAGAATCTAACAAATCTTTATTGAAAAAGTTAAACTCATAAAACCGATGGTGATCTTTGGTTCAGGTGATATTTAGATGGTGTTTTTCGGTATGAGTTGTAGGTTAGTCAAGTTCCTGCTTACTTCTGTTGCCTAAGTGAAGGCGTGAAAAGCACCTGTATACCGCCTTTGTCTATGCAATTTATTCAGAGTTGCTTATTATTCCCAAAAATCGAGCGGTGTCCTGAAACATGCTGTTTTTCTACCCGATCCCCCAATCCCGATCATTCCAAAAATACACAATAACTAAGGGAATGGATTTCCATTATCATTTTCTTACTCATAACTATCTCAAAAAATCAAAGTTTAATAAAGTTACTGATAAAATAAATTTTAAATCAATGATATTTTCGGAATTGATAATTTTTTTCAAAATGATTTTTTTATTCTGAACTATAAATATGCTTCAAAGTAATTTTTAAGCAGTCTTGTTTTAAAATTCAAAATAAATATTCCCAAAACTCAGATTGAGAAAAATTGCATTCTTTAATAAATGGTGAAAAATTAACCATGATTAAATGTTAGAAAAATAATAAAAATGTTTTTTTATTATTCATCTTAATTTACATTCAATTTTTTATTAATTTTCAACTGAAGGCTTGATTGAAACATTCCGTTGTAGTGTTTTGAGTTTGAAAAAAAGAGTTAAAGCGATTTGGAATGTAAATTTTTGATTAGATAAATTTTAAGGTTTATGTTTTCAGATTACTAAAAATTCAAAATTGAAAAACATAACCAAACTTATTAAAAATGTTGCTTAAATATAAATAGTTCGACTTAAAAATTCGATAAATTTAAAAAGAACTTGAAATTAAACTGTACTTTAAAATTCGGGTAATTCGAAGATTTCAAAGACAAGTTGTTTACAATTCAAGTAGGATTTGTTTTAATAAGCACTTTTTACCATAATCAAAACTTATTTATTGAATTTTGTTAATAATTCAATAGAGAAGCATTTTGTTGTTAATGTTTTAAAGATTGATTTGGTGGATTTTTGCGTCCTGAACTCGATTCTTTTGTCAAATTTGGACTATCACATATAGTTTTGGTAATATGGATTAATCATTAAAAACTTATTTACTATCTAACCTACATTAAGGAAAAAACTGATTCTGATTTTTTTTTACTATTCTTCATTCAATTAAGGCAGAATAGCTTGATGATAGTGCTGCTGCATGATCGATAAAAAAAAATCAAACAGTTTTTTTTAAGTTGGAAAATATGATTTGGTAGGTACAAGTTTTTTGACATAAGATTTGTGCTGTAAAAATATCTTCTAATAAATTTGGTTTAAATTTCTTTAAACTTCCAAAGCCGTTCGCTAAATATCCGTTTCGGGGAAATTTTAGTTGTTGTTTGATTTCGTTCTCCTGGCTGTTAATTTTAAACGATTTCGATGATATTATATTCATTGTGTAGGTTATTTATTCTAATTACTCAACATTACAAAATAAAGTCGATTTGTATTACCATGTTATCAGATACTAGTTCAGAAAGTAAAAAGTCCTAAAAATCAATTTTATATTTAAATACTCATAACTTCTGACAGACAGCTTTTGCAACTGTTTCATTGATGTTTGAAATTGTCAAGAATCCATCTATCCAACAATGTATAGATAGATTGGGGTCCAATGAAAGGTCCAATCTCAGATCTTCCAGTAGAAAAAAAAACCTAACTTTATAAAAACGACATTCCATTTTGGCTTTGCTTAGCTTTATCTCATTTACCAATGAACTGATTTTCAAAACTCAAATTTTAATGTTTGGCATTAGTTTGATCATTTTTTTCATAGAACATACCTGGTCTGTCAAAATAACCAGTTCATCAGTATATTGAAATGATGATAAATATTTTTGAAATGTGCGTTTCGGGTCATATTGATCCGAACAGCTTTGGAGGGTTAAAAATTCGTTTAATTAGGAAATAGAGAACTTCAAAAACTCTAATTTTTTATATTCTTCATAACTTAATTTTTTTCCAAACGAGGAAAAGCGTAAATGAAACGTTTCCCTAATTTCTGGACTGTAATTTTTTATTGAATAAATTTTTTAAATATTGTTATTTGTTTTTCAAAACTGTTGCCTTAAGTGGCAATAATAATTTATGTATCAGTGACGATTACAAAAAAACAACTTCAAATGCTTGTATATATTTTTTCAAAGAAAATTGATTAAAACACTGCAATTGATGAATTTTTGCTGTTGACTTTCCTGTCCAACAAAATCATTGAAAGGAAGAAAGTTTACTTAACATTTATTTAATGTAATTTTGTAAATCTTCATACTGCTTTTGTAAAAAGATTTTGATCATCCACCAAACAATCATTAACATAACAGATTTTGAACTTGTTCCGTAATAGGTATTCAGTTTAAAATCATTAAGATTGAAAAAAAATAAAACCTCGTAAAATTGACCCGTGGTCCAGGAATAAGAGACACAATTGTTTAAAACAAGCTCTACTGTTCTAAATATTTGTAATTCGAATCAATGAAATTTGCTCTTTAAGAAAAAAATCTATATTTTCGTTTGCAGACAACAACAGGCCAAAGTGCCATGCAAATTTGCTACTCCGAAACCCTTCGTCAGTCAGAAGTGGTACTGCAAAACGTCATTCAAAATTTTGCAGGTCCACGTTTGTCTCGCGTTCTTAACAGTCATAAAGGTGGCAGAGAGAGAGAGAGAGAGTGAGTCGGAAAGTCACGTTCCCTCGATGCGGTTGAGGCCAGTCATAATTCATGAAAGTTCGTTTTCTCGTTTTTTTTTTTTGTATTTTATGCATGAGTTCCTTTCCATTTTAAAATTCATCGTTTCGTTTCAGCTGGATTTACGCGCATAATCGCCATCGGATTATTAAAAACGTTTCCCCGTTGAGAATTTTTATATTTTAAAATTTAAAACCTTTTTTATGCTAAAAATATTTTAAAACAAATTAGTTAGATCATTCAGAAAAATGTTGTGGTTGATTCGATTTGCATATTTTTAACCGAATAAACACCAGCAAAGCCACAGTGTGCTAAAGGATTTCATAAATCAACCCTATCGCCCATTCACATCGCCAAACGCTGCCATGTTCGACTCATTTCGGGCGCGAGCATTTCACAGCTTTAATTCAATTTTCCCTTTGTCGATTTCGGCACCTTCCGGCTTCGGGGTTGGTCCTGAGGGCGGCAAAAATAAAAGCCGACAACCAAACGGACAACTGAAAAGTTGCAAACCAAAATCGTGATCCCCCCTTGGGGGAGGAAATGTTGAGGTTTCGCTGTTGCCGCTTTTCAGGAGTTTTTTTTTCAATTCAACAGCGCATTCTAATGGCTACCTTTACCCTCGCAGATCACATAAATCATAGACTACATTACCCATCTACAGCTGAAACGCCGAAACCGTGGGAGTTCAATGTGTCAGGCTGGAAGGCCCCAGTTTTCCTGCACCCGGGAATTCAAAATTCAATTTTCGCCGACAACGATTTTCCACTTTTCAGTTGCCATGATTCAATGTCGATTACTTGCCCAGAAAGATTCGTGCCGGGGTAGGTGAATTAAAAAAAAATATCCTAGGCGAAAAATGAAAACTAGAGCGATCCATTTGTTGGACCAGCAACAGCAGCAGCCCCAATATGAATGGTGACTTCTCACGGAAGGGCCATAAAAATTACAATTATTTGTTGTTTCATTATAAATCTCGTTAGAAAACGGTTGTTAGCCGATTGGAAACACGGAGCGAGTTTTTTTTCCCTTGGAGCTTTTCCATTAACATGCGTCAGGGAGTCTCGAGCATTTTTCATTAAATAATTTTAAATTGAAATTTAATCACCTTACCAGAAAATTTATTAAGAATTGTGTGATTTTTTTGAAACAATCCTATAAATCTAGATGAAGAATATTTTCTCTCAGGTTCACCTTCAATAGATTACAAATAAATATTAGGAGCACCCCCCAAATAAGCGATTGTCATCGTTTGGAAGTGCAACAAGAAACACGAATATTCAAATGTCGCCCGCCCTTCTCGAAGCACGCCAGGAACATTTTTCACGCTGCTGTCCTGGAGAGTGTTGGTTTGGTTAACAAGGAACCTAGGACGGTGACATCACTGTTGAGAGGGATTAAGCGTTTGATAAATTCTCAAGTAAACACTTCATTTTTTTTGGTGCACTTGAAAGGGCTGCGACTTGCAATTAAAGAGTCTTTGACCCGAAAGTTCAAGAAAACGAAGAAAATAATTTATTGCAAAGGTCAAAAAAATCCGGGAGACCAATCAATTGAAAATCAATAAATTGGAAGTGAAATACCAAAAGATAAATGATCTAGATTTAAACTAAATTTCTCTGTTAACTGAAGAAATAAAAAAAAACAAAAAAACTACCAAAACTATCAAAATTCTCAAAATTGCTAAATTGTCAAAATTGTCAAAATTGTCAAAATTGTCAAAATTGTCAAAACTGTCAAAACTGTCAAAATTGTCAAAATTGTCAAAATTGTCAAAATTGTCAAAATTGTCAAAATTGTCAAAATTGTCAAAATTGTCAAAATTGTCAAAATTGTCAAAATTGTCAAAATTGTCAAAATTGTCAAAATTGTCAAAATTGTCAAAATTGTCAAAATTGTCAAAATTGTCAAAATTGTCAAAATTGTCAAAATTGTCAAAATTGTCAAAATTGTCAAAATTGTCAAAATTGTCAAAATTGTCAAAATTGTCAAAATTGTCAAAATTGTCAAAATTGTCAAAATTGTCAAAATTGTCAAAATTGTCAAAATTGTCAAAATTGTCAAAATTGTCAAAATTGTCAAAATTATCAAAATTCTCAAAATTGTCAACATTCTCAAAATTGCCAAAATTGTCAAAATTGTCAAAATTGTCAAAATTGTCAAAATTGTCAAAATTGTCAAAATTGTCAAAATTGTCAAAATTGTCAAAATTGTCAAAATTGTCAAAATTGTCAAAATTGTAAAAAATGGCAAAATTGTCAAAATTGTCAAAAATGTCAAAATTGTCAAAATTGTCAAAATTGTCAAAATTGTCAAAATTGTCAAAATTGTCAAAATTGTCAAAATTGTCAAAATTGTCAAAATTGTCAAAATTGACAAAATTGTCAAAATTGTCAAAATTGTCAAAATTGTCAAAATTGTCAAAATTGTCAAAATTGTCAAAATTGTCAAAATTGTCAAAATTGTCAAAATTGTCAAAATTGTCAAAATTGTCAAAATTGTCAAAATTGTCAAAATTGTCGAAATTGTCAAAATTGTCAAAATTGTCAAAATTGTCAAAATTGTAAAAATTGTCAAAATTGTCAAAATTGTCTAAATTGTCAAAATTGTCAAAATTGTCAAAATTGTCAAAATTGTCAAAATTGTCAAATTTGTCAAAATTTTCAAAATTGTCAAAATTGTCGAAATTGTCAAAATTGTCAAAATTGTCAAAATTGTCAAAATTGTCAAAATTGTCAAAATTGTCAAAATTGTCAAAATTGTCAAAATTGTCAAAATTGTCAAAATTGTCAAAATTGTCAAAATTGTCAAAATTGTCAAAATTGTCAAAATTGTCAAAATTGTCAAAATTGTCAAAATTGTCAAAATTGTCAAAATTGTCAAAATTGTCAAAATCGTCAAAATTGTCAAAATTGTCAAAATTGTCAAAATTGTCAAAATTGTCAAAATTGTCAAAATTGTCAAAATTGTCAAAATTGTCAAAATTGTCAAAATTGTCAAAATTGTCAAAATTGTCAAAATTGTCAAAATTGTCAAAATTGTCAAAATTGTCAAAATTGTCAAAATTGTCAAAATTGTCAAAATTGTCAAAATTGTCAAAATTGTCAAAATTGTCAAAATTGTCAAAATTGTCAAAATTGTCAAAATTGTCAAAATTGTCAAAATTGTCAAAATTGTCAAAATTGTCAAAATTGTCAAAATTGTCAAATTGTCAAAATTGTCAAAATTGTCAAAATTGTCAAAATTGTCAAAATTGTCAAAATTGTCAAAATTGTCAAAATTGTCAAAATTGTCAAAATTGTCAAAATTGTCAAAATTGTCAAAATTGTCAAAATTGTCAAAATTGTCAAAATTGTCAAAATTGTCAAAATTGTCAAAATTGTCAAAATTGTCAAAATTGTCAAAATTGTCAAAATTGTCAAAATTGTCAAATTGTCAAAATTGTCAAAATTTTCAAAATTGTCAAAATTGTCAAAATTGTCAAAATTGTCAAAATTGTCAAAATTGTCAAAATTGTCAAAATTGTCAAAATTGTCAAAATTGTCAAAATTGTCAAAATTGTCAAAATTGTAAAATTGTCAAAATTGTCAAAATTGTCAAAATTGTAAAAAATTGCCAAAATTGCCGAAATTGTCAAAATTGTCGAAATTGTCAAAATTGTCAAAATTGTCAAAATTGTCAAAAATTGTCAAAATTATCAAATTGTCAAAATTGTCAAAATTGTCAAAATTGTCAAAATTATCAAAATTGTCAAAATTGTCAAAATTGTCAAAATTGTCAAAATTGTCAAAATTGTCAAAATTGTCAAAATTGTCAAATTGTCAAATTGTCAAAATTGTCAAATTGTCAAAATTGTCAAAATTGTCAAAATTGTCAAAATTGTCAAAATTGTCAAAATTGTCAAATTGTCAAAATTGTCAAAATTGTCAAAATTGTCAAAATTGTCGAAATTGTCAAAACTGTCAAAATTGTGCAAAATTGTCAAAATTGTCAAAATTGTCAAAATTGTCCAAAATTGTCAAAATTGTCAAAATTGTCAAAATTGTCAAAATTGTCAAAATTGTCAAAATTGTCAAAATTGTCAAAATTGTCAAAATTGTCAAAATTGTCAAAATTGTCAAAATTGTCAAATTGTCAAAATTGTCAAAATTGTCAAAATTGTCAAAATTGTCAAAATTGTCAAAATTGTCAAAATTGTCAAAATTGTCAAAATTGTCAAAATTGTCAAAATTGTCAAAATTGTCAAAATTGTCAAAATTGTCAAAATTGTCAAAATTGTCAAAATTGTCAAAATTGTCAAAATTGTCAAAATTGTCAAAATTGTCAAAATTGTCAAAATTGTCAAAATTGTCGAAATTGTCAAAATTGTCAAAATTGTCAAAATTGTCAAAATTGTCAAAATTGACAAAATTGTCAAAATTGTCAAAATTGTCAAAATTGTCAAAATTGTCAAAATTGTCAAAATTGTCAAAATTGTCAAAATTGTCAAAATTGTCAAAATTGTCAAAATTGTCAAAATTGTCAAAATTGTCAAAATTGTCAAAATTGTCAAAATTGTCAAAATTGTCAAAATTGTCAAAATTGTCAAAATTGTCAAAATTGTCAAAATTGTCAAAATTGTCAAAATTGTCAAAATTGTCAAAATTGTCAAAATTGTCAAAATTGTCAAAATTGTCAAAATTGTCGAAATTGTCGAAATTGTCGAAATTGTCAAAACTGTCAAAATTGTCAAAATTGTCAAAATTGTCAAAATTGTCAAAATTGTCAAAATTGTCAAAATTGTCAAAATTGTCAAAATTGTCAAAATTGTCAAAATTGTCAAAATTGTCAAAATTGTCAAAATTGTCAAAATTGTCAAAATTGTCAAAATTGTCAAAATTGTCAAAATTGTCAAAATTGTCAAAATTGTCAAAATTGTCAAAATTGTCAAAATTGTCAAAATTGTCAAAATTGTCAAAATTGTCAAAATTGTCAAAATTGTCAAAATTGTCAAAATTGTCAAAATTGTCAAAATTGTCAAAATTGTCAAAATTGTCAAAATTGTCAAAATTGTCAAAATTGACAAAATTGTCAAAATTGTCAAAATTGTCAAAATTGTCAAAATTGTCAAAATTGTCAAAATTGTCAAAATTGTCAAAATTGTCAAAATTGTCAAAATTGTCAAAATTGTCAAAATTGTCAAAATTGTCAAAATTGTCAAAATTGTCAAAATTGTCAAAATTGTCAAAATTGTCAAAATTGTCAAAATTGTCAAAATTGTCAAAATTGTCAAAATTGTCAAAATTGTCAAAATTGTCAAAATTGTCAAAATTGTCAAAATTGTCAAAATTGTCAAAATTGTCAAAATTGTCAAAATTGTCAAAATTGTCAAAATTGTCAAAATTTTAAAATGATTATTTTTTAAATTGTTAACATCATTTTTAATTTTTACTCTTAGAAAAATTTCGAATTGTGTCGAAATATTTAAAAAATGGCAACATATTTTGAAAGGTTTTTTTTTTCATTTCAAAAACTGAAAAATTGTTTAGAATCGGTTGTAAAATTCAACTGAAAGCTGTTTCAAATGTAGCAAACATGTTTCATTTCTGTCTTAAATTTTTAACAAAAAATTTTCAAAATGGTTATAAAATTGGTCGATCATTTATTCTGAAACTGTCTCAAAATTTATCCAAATGGGGATCATTTTGTAAAATATTTTTTTAAATCTTTGTTTATTTTAAGATATTCAATCTTAAATTACCATAAGTTGTTTAAAAAACTGTCCAAATTATCAAAATTTGAAGCTCCAAAAATTATTTCATAATTTCAAAATTGTCTCAAAAATTAGAAAAAAAATCCACTTAGAAGGTTTTGTGCTGATAATTTCTAAGTCTTGTCTTAAAATTAACACGAAATTGGGTCAAAATTGTTATAAGACGATCACGATTCTCAGAAAAATGCGTTTGATTTTAACACGATCGAAACTTTCTCAAATTGAAATTTATAGGGGAGAGTGGGGTATCGTGGGCCATGGGGAAACGTGAGCCACTTTTAATATCTCAGATGTGTGTTGAGATAAAAATCTCAAACCAACTGTCATCGCCGTCGCTTTGCGTGAGCATATATTCCTATATGTTGTTGACTGAAATACGCATCATTTGCTTCTTTTATTTATCAAGCTAAAACAAGTTAGAAAAATTTACTTACATTATTAAAAAAACACCAGCTAATTTCATCGATGGGGAACCTAAAGTGCATAGCAAAAATATGCTCATACGCTTATGATCTAAGTTTTGTCATGACCTTTCACGTGGAAAAGGAATTTTTGATGAAACATGAATAAATCACACAAACGCAACCAATTTGCAAGTCATAGCTTGTGGGGAATCGTGGGCCACACATCTTGAATCACCTATATTTTTATGTTTTATACACATTCAGAACTTAAAATACGTTTTACCTATCCGCTAAGTTTTCTTAAGCCAAATTAAGAGTTATGAAAAATATTTTGTCCATCCTATATAAGAAATTTTGCCAAAACGTTCGCGAGCCAGATTTTGGAATCTATGCGATCATACACAGCTCTCTTTTTAATTTCATCATCTGAAATTGCTTTTAAATAACGAAATGAATTAGGAAATAACAGTTTTGGGTCAACTCATAAACTTTGCATGTTATTTGGTCAATTTGGATTTGGTGGCCCAGGATTCCCCACCATTTTTCAAAATCCAAAAAATATTGCTTTTTTTCAAACAGTCAGAATTTGGCGAAAATAACTTATTAAAAATTTAAAAAAAATACCTTATGATACCTTGAAAATGTAGAAAACCAAACCATTTTTTATTTTTATTTTATCTTTTATAATAAAGAAGTTATGGAACAACGAAAAAAAGTGGCCCATGATTCCCCACTCTCCCATACATATAGTCTTGAAACTGTCTCAAAGTTGTCGTCCATCGTGAATTGTCATAATCGTGTAGAAAATCATTCGTTTTTTTTTTAAATTTACTCCATAATGTTAAGAAATATTCAATTGCTTTGAACTGCTTTATAATTTGTCGTTAAGGTATTTGTCTCATAAAATATTCCAAACTTTTCGAAAGCTGTGTCAGGCTAACTTTATCATACTTATTTTTCTCTATGCTTGTTTTTTATTACACAACAAGTAAAAAAATTTAAAATGTCAGCTTGGCAAAAACCTGTAGTGTGATTTCTTTCAGATAGAAAATCAACTCACATTTGATCATTTGCCGTATAAAATCTGTTTAACATAGTTCAGCTCCGAAAAATGTTCATCAAATTCATCAATTATTTTCGGCGATTCTGCCAATCGCTTCCAGCTAATAAACTTTTCTAACGCAACCAATCCCCTGCAACGATCTCGAAAAATGGGGAACAATTCCCGAAGAAAAACTTTCAACATCGTTATAACCTCATCATATTTGTATGATCGGGAGAAAGTTCAACAAAGGGCCACTTATTCATACAAAGCTGAAGAAGGGGGCAAAAAAAAATGTGAAAATCAAAATATGCACCTTCAATGAAAATGTACTGGGACGAGGGAAAGAAATAGAGCAACTTGACTCAGTGCAAAATGCTAGGCGACACCCAACAGAATCAACCCTTTTTCATACTTCTTGCTATCCAGTCGCAGTACAATCACCGGGGCAAAACTTTATCGAAAGTGTATCTTTGTGGCCCAAACCTTGCCTGGGGCGCGGCCGGATGGAAAAACCAGCCAAATACAAGAGGAAGAAAGAAAAAGAAACTGCGAAACAAATTTCGCTTCATAATGGTGAAAAGTTTTGTTTGAAAGAATTTTTCGGTTATACGCCAAGTCACTGGGCTTATGTTCATAAATTGCATATTTTCCCTTTGTAGCGGGGATAAAAAGCTGTTCTTAAAGGGAAGGATGGAAGGACGACAAAACATCTAACTATGATACATGGCAAAGTGGGCAAAGTTTGTCTATTCGATGGGGCAGCAACAAGAAAAAAAAAATAAATCGACTGAGAGCTGCAAAGTTGAATAAAGGAGAATAAATTGTTCTTGCGCTCTATAAATCGACTGCAACTCATTGATGCTTGCCGGAATACAGACAGGAAAAAAGTTTGCGCCAGTGACAAAACGAATTCGACAGTTTTGTTCAGTATGAGTTGCACGTTCTATTGTTTTTGTGCTCAATGAAAAAAAAAATGTTCATAGAAGTTTTGATTACAGGAGACTGAGTTCTCACATGAAGTACATTTACCAAACTTTTGCTTTTAAAATGTCTAGCTTTGTTATGAATAAATTTCTAAATTGAGGTTATAACAAGATCTGGATTAATGGGAAATAACCACTTTGATGAAACCATTAAAATATGGTAATCCGCAAGCCAACATCCACATATGCGTGCTTTTATAACTCGATCAAAGCTGAAATCCGCGGGTTCTGTTTACTGGAGTAAGTTCCAAGTCATTCAAGAGGCCATGTTCAGTGGCTGTTCGTGCATATCAAACGGATGTTAGGTTACACATACACCTGGGTAATAAAAAACCACTTCCAACTACCGTGTCACGGAATCAGCTCTGTGTTTAATTTGCAAGGCTTTGCATTTAACTTCAAGCTAAGAGGTCAGACACATGTGTTTCTTAGAATACGATTACAAAAGGACGTAATTAGAATTCAAAGCTCTTGAGGAGCAGGGCGAATTTCGCCTAAAAGTATGAAACAACTTGAACTCTATTTAGATTTCATAAGGGAAAAAAATCAAAGTCAAACGAATAAACAACTCGTCTTGACTGATTAACTGCAAACGGTTTTTTATCGACCAAAACCTCAACCAACAGTAGAGAAAGTCTGAATCGAGCCGTTCACACCCTTGCATTCAGCTTAGCAGAGCCCTGTACTTATCACTTAATCAGGGCGGCCTGCTACAAGTGAACATGTTTTCCATTTCGAGCCCACTAACAAGGTTCTCGCTTTTTTGTGTGCGATGTTTAAAAAAAAAACAATTTCTTTCCTAACCACATACACGAAGGCTTCTCGTAATTTGTGCCGTACGGGTGAGGTCAAATGTCTACCGCCACAAGTCTGTTTTCCTTCAGCCTAATGTATGCAGAAATCAGTTCTGTTACAAGATTTTACCACTGACGACGACGACGTTAAATGCTTGGTTTACTTTTCAATTACTGTTGACCACGATAACGTTCTCGATGATTAATTCGAATATATAGCTGTTATTTAAAAAAAAATTGAACTTTTTCAAACCAACTCCGGAACTGTTCAAATTGAGTTTTTTTTTCAGTGTTTGTCAAAATTTGAATTATGCCACAATGTATGTACAAAAATATTATAGAGCTTCCCTTTTGCAACTCTCTGGAGCCACCAGAATATTTTTACCAAAACAGAACAACACTAGGTTTTTTTAGCCCATACGTGGTATGATTTTTAGGGAAATATTAGATTTCGGTATGACGACTTCTTTCGAAAGGGTTCTTACAACTGTTCTTGATATCAAAGTCGCGAAGAGATAAAAGAAACTGCTTTTTTTTATTTTAAGGGAATTAAACTCTACAGGAGGTATTTGTCCCAAATAAAGGGAATGGCCTCAGGGGCATTTTGACAATAGATTTGTTGATTGATGGAATCCGATCTTGGGTCAAAAGCTCTAAAATTGAGCATTTCTATGTTAAAATTTAGTGAAGGAATGAAACTAATATAGTCATTTCCGTTTTAAAAAAAGGCTTTTCTTGACTGAGAATTATGTCTTACGGCATGTCACATGGTTAAATCATGTTACATGGTCGAATTAAGTTGCATGGTCATATTTTGTTACATGGTTTGAATATGTTGTATGGTCAGTAGGGTGGCAAAATATTGCCTGATGTCTGGAATTCTGGGGGCGCAGCTTTCAAATGATAGCTTAGGGTGATAGAAAAAAACTTTTTTAAGGCGGCGACTCAGAAAATTGATGTTTAGAGGTCGTACTGGATCGATTTTTGAAAAAAAGTTCTTTTTTAAATTTTGTACCAAGAAAATTTAGATTCATAGAAATTGCACTAAATTAAGGTTACAAAAATTACGTGAAAGATAAAAAACGGTTATTTGTTTAAAAGTTTTTTTAAGCATGGTTTATTTCTAATATATTATTTTAATTTATCGAAAAATTGCTATTTAAATCGTCCAGAAAGTGTACCTTGCGTTATTCCTTTTAAAAATCAAGACCATTAAAAGGTGCAAATTTTTACGTACAACGTATTTGTCGAAAAAAAAACAGAATGTGAATGTGAAAGTTAAAAAAGTTATTGATGATTTTGTTTCTAAAAAATACATGTAGATATCTGTTAAATTCAGGAAATTATAATTTTATTATAAGCAAACATAACAATAAAGTCTGCTTCATTTAATATTGGAACAAATTCTTTTGCTCATTGTGGCGCTCCTAGTGGACGGATTTGGAAACTTTTTTCACCCACGTGTCGGGAAATTCATTACCTTTCAACACGTATTTATGTCATAACATCAAACGATAGCATTTTGTAAACAACCGCCATGGAAGCCGAACGGAGAGATCAAATTGTGCACAGTTTTCTTGAAAATCCATTGTTGTCGGCATCGAAGCTAGCTAAACAGCTTAAAATGCTCAGAAATACCGTATGGGGTGTTATCAAGCAGTACAAGGAAACATTGACGACGGCTCGGAAGCCGCATTCGAAGCGTCGGAGTGGAACTGTCGACCGGAAACTGCTTGGGAAAGTTATCAAGGCCGTCAAGAGGAATCCCAATCTTTCAGACCGCGATTTGGCCAATAAGTTCCGGCCGCTCACAGTACGATGCGACGAATTCGTCTCCGGGAAGGAATAAGGTCATTCCGAGCCAGCAAACAGCCAAATCGGACGCTGAAGTAGAACAATGTGGCCAGAATCCGTGCTCGAAAGCTGTACGATCAAGTGCTGACAAAGTTCGACGGATGTAAAGTCTGCTTCATTTAATATTGGAACACAAACAATTGCGTGTAGTTCAGTCATTTATTAACGAATTCATAATTTGTTTTTCATACAAATGCAGCATTTTCTTTACTCTTTCATAAAAAAAAATTAAAAAAATTATTCATTGCTGTTTCGAAGAAATTCTCGTACTCGTACTCGTAAGAAAACTGTGCACAATTTGATCTCTCCGTTCGGCTTCCATGGCGGTTGTTTACAAAATGCTATCGTTTGGTGTTATGACATAAATACATGATGAAAGGTAATGAATTTCCCGACACGTGGGTGGAAAAAGTTTCCAAATCCGTCCACTAGGAGCGCCACAATGAGCAAAAGAATTTGTTCCAATATTAAATGAAGCAGACTTTAATGGTAAAAAGAGAGAAAAAAAATAAAGCACAAGTATTATTTGAAAATTAAGGAAGTGAACGATTTTAGTCACAAAATTTAAAAAAAAAACAAACTTGTTAAATAGTTCAAAAACGATGATTTTAAAGAATTGTTCTGATTTTTCGGTTTTCTGCAAAAATCATCAACACATTTTATTTTTCGTGGTCAGCGTTCGAACCAAATCCATCAAATTCTCTTGCTATTCCTAGGGCTCATTTTGCTGAGTCATTAATGACTTATAGACTTTGGCATTCGATTTTAGCAGTTTTGTTATCACTTCTCGACTCCCAAAATGTGGGCTCTGTTTTCCAAAGAAAACGGGATTCAAGTTGCAATATTTAAAAAAATGGCAAAGATTTTTCGGTAACGAAATCTTCCAATGAGTTTTAAAGAAAACCTTATAAGTCTCATACTGCCTCCTGACCGCACGAGAGATGTTGCCCTAGCTGAGTCTTTTTCGCGCTACTTATCTAAAGTTAGCTCTCTCTGTGCACCTGAAGATGACATTCTAGTGATTGGTGACTTCAATTTGCCCGGTTTGAAGTGGTGCTCCAACTATATTAACTTTCTCTATCCGGATCCAGTATGCTCAACTTTTTCAACGCTATCGAACGTCATACTAGACTCCTTGAGTACAGCGAATTTGCGGCAGATTAACAGCGTGACAAACGAAAACGGTTGTATGTTGGATCTCTGCTTTGCCAGCGATGGGACTCGTGTACCGTCCGTTGTATCGGCTGCTTTATTGGTTTCGCTCGATGTCACTAGACTTGCTCCTGTCGCGAAATTAGCACCCTTCTATCTTGACTTCAAGAACGCCGACTTTGACGAGATTTCTCGTACCCTGGTTTCCATCGATTGGGAATCTGAGCTCAACTTATCTAATCCCAACGCTGCGGCCGAAACCTTCTCGCACATCTTGAATAACGTTATCGATCGTCACGTATCAAAACACTCTTATGAAAAGAATATACGGACTCATTGGATCACGACTAAACTACGACGACTTAAGACGGTAAAGAGATGTGCCCTTAGAAATTTTAACAAATCAAGATCCTCCTATACTAAGGACATTTATCGTAGACTAAATTTTGTTTACAAAAAAGTCAGCAAACGTTGTCACCAAAACTATCTAGCTCGAGTTCAGCGTGATCTCAAGTCCAGACCTAAATCGTTCTGGAAACATGTTAAAAGTCAGCGGAACGAACCTGGTCTGCCAAACCAAATGTTTCTGGATGACAATACGGCGAACTCTGATCGTGGAATCTGTGATCTCTTTGCCGAAAAATTCTCGTCTATCTACAATACAGCATCGACATCCCCTGAACATCTGAATAGTGCAGTCAGGAATATTGCGCCACTGGGCTTCTCTATAAACAACATTGTGGTTGAAGATGCAGTCATCTCAAAAGCAGCAGCTAAGCTCAAAAATTCTTTCTCTACGGGTCCGGACGGAATACCTGCTACTTTTATCAAACGTTTCATGCCTGTTTTGCTGACTCCTGTTAGGCTTATTTTCCAAGCTTCGCTTGACAGAGCCATCTTCCCCTCACTATGGAAGGAGGCATACATGTTTCCGGTGTATAAAAAAGGTAACAGAAGAGATGTCAACAACTACCGGGGAATCTCGGCATTATGCGCAGTAGCCAAACTATTCGAATTGGTGGTCTTGGATCCGATTTTCTTGTCTTGAAAGTTTTGCAGCGAAGTCTCAAACCGACGCTATTTACACCGATTTGTCTGCGGCATTCGACAAAGTCAACCACGATATTGCCATTGGAAAGCTCGAACGCCTGGGTTTCTGTGGAACTCTTCTTGACAGGTTCCGGAGCTACCTATCAGGACGTAAATTAACAGTTCGCACGGAGGACTCTTTCTCCAGACAATTCTCTGATTCTTCTGGTGTGCCTCAGGGAAGCCATTTAGGGCCGATTATCTTCTTAATCTTCTTCAACGATGCGCTCTCACTCCTCGACGGCCCAAAGCTATGCTATGCTGATGACCTAAAACTATTTTACAACATCAACGGCCAGAACGATATTGAGTTCCTACAAAATCAATTTAACCTCTTCGCACACTGGTGTGATATAAACTGCCTAACTTTGAATCGCAGTAAATGTGCAGTCATCAGCTTTTCAAGAAAGCGGCAGCCTTTTTCCGCTGAGTATTTCCTCGGAGATGAGCCAATCGCACGCCTAGAACACATCAATGATCTGGGTGTACTCCCTTTGCTCTTCCCTAGCCAACAGCTCTACTACTTAAGATCTCATAAAATTCTTCCATCAAACGAGCTTTATGATTTACAAACTATTATATGTATAAGTCTATGACAATTTACACACCAATTACAGTAATCAAAACATTAATTTTAAAACTGGATTGCGTACTCATAACACTCGCCAGTCAGATTTTTTTCAACGAAGTGGATCCATGACATCCTTAGGTCAAAGAAGAATCTCATTTATTGGTCCAATAGAGTACAACGCTTCTCCTAATGAAATAAAACCACCAACAACCGTTCCACGTTCAAAATCAATGTAATACAGCTATTAAAAGAGAAATTCAATCGTTAAAAACTGTCGATCGGATACCAGTTTTCTTCTTTTCTTATTACAAAATGTGCTACAAAAAATAATAATAAAAAATAACTCAAAACAAACCTAGGACCAAATTCAAATAAACAAGAACCAAATTTTAGTATATCTAAAAATAATAAAAGGGCAAATTATAGAAACTTTATAAAGAGTTAAATGAAACAATGAAACCAAATTTGAGATTTATTAATCCATGTAGTATTTAATTTATTATTATCATTACATTTCCCCGCACTATAATTAAACATTTGAGTTCTAAGCATGAGTAAAATTTTGTTCGCGTATTTATTTTGTTATTTTTCGTTGCTGCCAGACGTGCTGAGAACAGTAGCGTCCATTACCAGGGGGCACAAATGATCCTTTTAGTTTGAAGGAGTGTAGTGGTCCGCTAAAAAAATAAATATTAAAAAATAACTCATAACAAACTTAGGACAAAATTGAAATAAATAAGAATAACAATTTATAATGATATAAAGGCAAATAATAGAAACTTAATACAGATGATTGAATGAAACTAAAATGGAATAATAAAAATAAAATTTGAGATTAATTTTACCGGATAAGTGAGGAATAAATCAAGTATAAAAACATATTTCAAACACATGTGAGAAAACTTTCAGATAAGTTTCAGAATAAAATTGATAAATTTGCTTCAATTTTAAATTGAGTTGTATTCACATTTAAACAAAATTTAAAACAAACGGGGAATGAACAGAACAAATAATCATAGTTTTAATGTTCAACTGCCACTAATTTAAAAATTAATCGTTGATTGAGGAAGAATTCCAAAAAAAACTCGAGATTAGTTCATGACACATTAAATCAAATATGACACATTAAATCAAATTTAAGATAATTTTAAAAAAGTATAAAATAAATGAAAGAAAATTTTTATACAAAATTGAAACAAAGCTTTATTTTTTTTTAATTTTGAAGTAAATTTTTTCAAAAGAAGACTGGGCAAATATGTAAGAAATTTTGATTTGAAATGTGCAAAACACAGTTCAAAAGATCTTGACGAGACGAGGAAAAATCACTTTGGGGCTAAAAATATCTACCGTAGGAAAGCAAAAATTATAATACAAAGAAATTTTGGTCAATTTAAAATAAGTTTAAATTTCTAGAACGGCAATTTGGTTTTTGGACGGATGAGCAATATACGATCCAAAATATTTTTACGAGGCGAGAAATTTACTATCTTGTCAAAAAACTCTACCATGGGAGAAAATGTTATGAAAGAAAAAATTGTCGCTCACAAATTATTTTTACCCGTATTCGAATAAGAGAAAAAAAAATTTCAACATTTCTATGTATAGTAAAGATTTTTTTTTTTAATTTTTGATGATTGAAGTGTAAATTTTGGCCTTTAAAAAAACACAAATAAATGAAAAAATGAATTCACTTTATGCATAATACGTTTTTAAGCCAACGAATACTGCTTCTTTGTGTGATTAAAGAGAATTTAAAAGCGATCGATTGTAAATTACGACTGGCAAATGAGTGAAATAAAGTCACAAAAAAAAGAAAATTTTAAACTTAACCAGGAAACTTTTATGTTTTTTCTAACAAAAAAAGTTTTGATTTTCTTTGAAAATGACGAGACAATTCTGAAACATCAAATTCTATAGAAATCCATTAAAACCCAGCTAGGTAACAGCGCAAATTAATAAATTCACGTCACAACATTTTATGTTTGTAAATTTTTTTAGCAGAAATTTGCTGTGAAAGATGTCTTTGATCTCCAAACGGTCGGATTTTAACAAATCGTTTATCCCTTGGATTGTTTTTTGACACGTTCATAATAAAAAAAAACAAATTTACTATAAAAAAAATATTTTGTTTGTTAAGTATTCAAATATAGAATGTTGGAAACAGTTGTTATTGAAACAAACAGTTCCTCAATATGATGAAATGAAAATGTGAATCAAAATGAGGAAAAAGTTGGAAAAAAATAATCATTTATCAAATTGGAATAACATAATAGGTATCACTTTTAAAAGTGTAAACAAAGCATGAAGCTTTCAAAAAATGGTTCAGAATAACTTGAAATTTCGTTCACAACAAGATTTGATACAAATTTATTGTTACCTCGTCAGATTTTGGCAACACCCCCGAATATTTTGTGTTGCCAAAATTTAATGTTGCTGAAATCGAACTGTTTTTTTTCTCATTTTTTTTTAAATTATTAACACAAAAAATTATAATAATTACCATTAAACGAACTTTAAGTCAGTAATTGGGTTTTTTTTTTATTTCTTTCTTTCCATGTTTTTGATGCATCGAGCACTTTTCTTGTTTTGTTTATAATGTTTGTTTTTTTTTTGTGATTTATGCTCTTTTTTAATTTTCCGTTATTTTCTAGTTATTTTTAGTTTTTTGTTTGTATTAAATTTGAAAAAAAATTTTTGAACTTCTTATTTATTCTTATGATTTTTGAATTCGTTGTTGTAATTTTTCATCATTGAAGAACGTTAAATTTCCTTTTCAAGCGAAAATTATTAGGTAATGTTGTTCTAGAAAACCGTTTTATTTTGCTACATGTTCCATAATCGGATGTTGCAAAAATCTCATGTTAACAAAAACGAACGGGGTCTGAATTGCAAAAATTGCTTATATATTTGCAAAAACAGAGCGAAAAAATTAAGAGATGGAATTAAGCAGGTTAAATGTAGAAAAAAAAAAGACAAAAACATATATTTATTAATAATAAAATTTTGAAACTATAATGATCAAATCTCAGAAAAATTTTCAAACTTTAACACAAATTTTTGATCGATTTTGACCCAAATCTCAATCTGGAATTTTTTTTAACAAATTTATTTAAGTTTTGTAATAAATTTGCAACAAACAAGCGACACAATTCATAAGACATGAACGAAGATCATACCGTCAACTGGGGCAACATGCAACAATTTTCAACTTCAATGGCTTCTAAAATCTTAATGCTTACAGATTACCATACCTCTTGTACATCAAAAGTTTTAAGGTTGAAGGGACACTTAACTGACGTAGTCAGAAAAAATATTGCTTTTACCATTTTCTTCTAAATTTACAAAAACATGCGATTTTCACCCTACTAAGAAAAAGGGGTTAGTTGCAACAAAATCTGTAATTAATGAAAAATCGAATGAAAATGTTTAAAAATTTATAGTTTTTTATACATTTGTGGTGTCATAACGCATAATGCGCCATTTGCAGTAATGTTTGGTGTTGTTCAAATTAAATTTCCCATTTTTTTCTGTCAGATTTTTTTTAAAGAAAAAAGTGTTAATCTGCTGCATACATTTAGGGGTAAAAAATCTTCAAAATATTCTTTTAGCTTAAACATGAAAACAATTCTTAGGATGGATGAAATTTTAATGTTAACAAACGCATAATGCAAAACAATCACATCCCAGCATATGGAAACGCGATTTATAAGATTCAGTTCTGATTTGCATTTTGTTGCATTTTGCCCCAGACAGCTTACTGAATTATAAAAATATTTATTTAAAAAAAATTAGTGATTATTCGAAAAATATTTATACACCAACAGTGTTGGTATAGAATAATGAAAGCAATATAAATTTTATAGGTGATATCTTTAAGCCAATCCGTCATACTAGGCAAAGTTTTTTACGACACCGAAAAATGTAAAAAACTGTACATTTATTACTCGATTTTTTAAATTTTTTATGACAATCAAAACCTGAAAAAAACTCCTTCACGATGTTAAAAACTATGTCATCATCAATTTGTTATCATTGAATGATAACTTTATTACAGTACAGACCCCGTTCGTTTTTGGCAACATTCGATTTTGGCAACATTCGATTTTGGCAACATTCGATTTTGGCAACATTCGATTTTGGCAACATTCGATTTTGGCAACATCCGATTTTGGCACATTTGCCAAAATCGAACGGTTTTTAGAAGCGACATTACCTTTTAGATTTCTCTATAACAGGACCAATATCATTGAAACAAACACCATAAATACGTTTTTATGTTCTGAAATGGTGATATAATACAACAAGGAAAACAAAAGTTTTTTTAAAAATTTATAAAGTACTCAAAAATGACAAAAAGATGAAAAATTTATAAAATTAAAAAACAAATGCAAACAAAAGTCTAAAAATGACAAGAAACAACTAAAAAATTATGAAAAATTACAAAAACAGCAAATATGACAAAAACAACCAAGATTATAAACAAAACAAGAGTAATGCAAAATGCATCAAAACATGAGAAAAAATAATAAAAAAATGAATAAAAACTGTCGGAAATTGACTAAAAATAACATTAACGATAATAAAAATTGTGGTTTTGTAAAAATGAAAGAAACAAATTTAAGAAAAAAAAACCGTTCGATTTTGGCAACATTCGATTTTGACAACACAAAATGTTCGGACATGTTGCCAAAATCGAACGGAGTCTGTATATTGAAATAAAAATTGAATGAGCGTTGTGATACAATACAAATGTTGCATCTAACCCTGCTTTTGCATGTTGCCCCGTTTGACGGTATTTAAGAGTTGGTTGTTTTGTTTGTTTTGTTTGTTTTGTTTGTTTTGTTTGTTTTGTTTGTTTTGTTTGTTTTGTTTGTTTTGTTTGTTTTGTTTGTTTTGTTTGTTTTGTTTGTTTTGTTTGTTTTGTTTGTTTTGTTTGTTTTGTTTGTTTTGTTTGTTTTGTTTGTTTTGTTTGTTTTGTTTGTTTTGTTTGTTTTGTTTGTTTTGTTTGTTTTGTTTGTTTTGTTTGTTTTGTTTGTTTTGTTTGTTTTGTTTGTTTTGTTTGTTTTGTTTGTTTTGTTTGTTTTGTTTGTTTTGTTTGTTTTGTTTGTTTTGTTTGTTTTGTTTGTTTTGTTTGTTTTGTTTGTTTTGTTTGTTTTGTTTGTTTTGTTTGTTTTGTTTGTTTTGTTTGTTTTGTTTGTTTTGTTTGTTTTGTTTGTTTTGTTTGTTTTGTTTGTTTTGTTTGTTTTGTTTGTTTTGTTTGTTTTGTTTGTTTTGTTTGTTTTGTTTGTTTTGTTTGTTTTGTTTGTTTTGTTTGTTTTGTTTGTTTTGTTTGTTTTGTTTGTTTTGTTTGTTTTGTTTGTTTTGTTTGTTTTGTTTGTTTTGTTTGTTTTGTTTGTTTTGTTTGTTTTGTTTGTTTTGTTTGTTTTGTTTGTTTTGTTTGTTTTGTTTGTTTTGTTTGTTTTGTTTGTTTTGTTTGTTTTGTTTGTTTTGTTTGTTTTGTTTGTTTTGTTTGTTTTGTTTGTTTTGTTTGTTTTGTTTGTTTTGTTTGTTTTGTTTGTTTTGTTTGTTTTGTTTGTTTTGTTTGTTTTGTTTGTTTTGTTTGTTTTGTTTGTTTTGTTTGTTTTGTTTGTTTTGTTTGTTTTGTTTGTTTTGTTTGTTTTGTTTGTTTTGTTTGTTTTGTTTGTTTTGTTTGTTTTGTTTGTTTTGTTTGTTTTGTTTGTTTTGTTTGTTTTGTTTGTTTTGTTTGTTTTGTTTGTTTTGTTTGTTTTGTTTGTTTTGTTTGTTTTGTTTGTTTTGTTTGTTTTGTTTGTTTTGTTTGTTTTGTTTGTTTTGTTTGTTTTGTTTGTTTTGTTTGTTTTGTTTGTTTTGTTTGTTTTGTTTGTTTTGTTTGTTTTGTTTGTTTTGTTTGTTTTGTTTGTTTTGTTTGTTTTGTTTGTTTTGTTTGTTTTGTTTGTTTTGTTTGTTTTGTTTGTTTTGTTTGTTTTGTTTGTTTTGTTTGTTTTGTTTGTTTTGTTTGTTTTGTTTGTTTTGTTTGTTTTGTTTGTTTTGTTTGTTTTGTTTGTTTTGTTTGTTTTGTTTGTTTTGTTTGTTTTGTTTGTTTTGTTTGTTTTGTTTGTTTTGTTTGTTTTGTTTGTTTTGTTTGTTTTGTTTGTTTTGTTTGTTTTGTTTGTTTTGTTTGTTTTGTTTGTTTTGTTTGTTTTGTTTGTTTTGTTTGTTTTGTTTGTTTTGTTTGTTTTGTTTGTTTTGTTTGTTTTGTTTGTTTTGTTTGTTTTGTTTGTTTTGTTTGTTTTGTTTGTTTTGTTTGTTTTGTTTGTTTTGTTTGTTTTGTTTGTTTTGTTTGTTTTGTTTGTTTTGTTTGTTTTGTTTGTTTTGTTTGTTTTGTTTGTTTTGTTTGTTTTGTTTGTTTTGTTTGTTTTGTTTGTTTTGTTTGTTTTGTTGTTTTGTTTGTTTTGTTTGTTTTGTTTGTTTTGTTTGTTTTGTTTGTTTTGTTTGTTTTGTTTGTTTTGTTTGTTTTGTTTGTTTTGTTTGTTTTGTTTGTTTTGTTTGTTTTGTTTGTTTTGTTTGTTTTGTTTGTTTTGTTTGTTTTGTTTGTTTTGTTTGTTTTGTTTGTTTTGTTTGTTTTGTTTGTTTTGTTTGTTTTGTTTGTTTTGTTTGTTTTGTTTGTTTTGTTTGTTTTGTTTGTTTTGTTTGTTTTGTTTGTTTTGTTTGTTTTGTTTGTTTTGTTTGTTTTGTTTGTTTTGTTTGTTTTGTTTGTTTTGTTTGTTTTGTTTGTTTTGTTTGTTTTGTTTGTTTTGTTTGTTTTGTTTGTTTTGTTTGTTTTGTTTGTTTTGTTTGTTTTGTTTGTTTTGTTTGTTTTGTTTGTTTTGTTTGTTTTGTTTGTTTTGTTTGTTTTGTTTGTTTTGTTTGTTTTGTTTGTTTTGTTTGTTTTGTTTGTTTTGTTTGTTTTGTTTGTTTTGTTTGTTCTTTAATGTATTCGTCGAACTTGCCATGACTTCGTTGTTTTTTCTTGAATTGGTTAGAAGGAAAATTCTCGTATGTTTGGGTTTAAGATAAAGTGTAGGTAACTACAATTTCGCCCACATTTTTCTCCCTATTGTTTTTGACCACGGAGCCCAAAGCAAAGTTGTTTTCAAAATTTGACCTTGGAACTCTTTCTTTTATATTTGTTTGTCGATCTTATAGAAAAACGCCAAACAGCGGCCGAGTTTTATGTTTGCGTCTAGACAATTTCCCAAACAGGCATCGAAGACTGCTTACCCTTGATCAAAGAAATACCTTCAGGCCATTTGCAGAAATCTGGGTTGAGTAAAACAATAAACAAAAATATTTCGGATTCAGGCTGCTTGCTAGAGTAAACTTTTCTCAATTACCCCCATTTTTGCATACGATAAATAAAATAAAGAGTTGAGACGGCAGAAAGAGAAAAAAAAGCTGAACGAATACTCACACAGCACGTGTAGGATGATCTGGCTGGTTGCCACCTGGCCGACGCCATTGTTGGCCGTGCAGATGTAGGTGCCGCCCTTGTGCCGGTCCATGTTCTCGATTACGTAAACCGACGAAGTGTACTGCTCCTCGCCTGATGATGTTGGCGTCGTCCAAACAAGTTGCCAGAAAAAAGTGAAGAGAAAAAACAGAAAAACGGGTTCCAGTTAAAAATCTGCACCACAAATAACCCCGAAAAAGCACCGTTTCCACCCCCTGAAGCTGGAAGAGGATATTTTTTTCTGCTTTGTTTGAGATAAACTTTTAAATCTGTCCAGCCCCTCCCCTTTAAAAGTGGTGAGGGTAGGAACCACTTTTTACTGCCCAAAGAGTTAGAGGCGAAGCTTACCATTCGGAAGGAGATTGTTTTTCCGAGTCCAGGTGATGTTTGGCATCGGATTACCGGTGGCCGAGCACTCCAACCTTACTGGGGAACCCTTCCGCACCTGCAAATGGCCGCCGGAGGTCACGTGCGTTATCTTCGGTGGGACTGTGAAAGTGAAACAGAAATTAAAACAGAAATGATGAGTGCCTCCTCGCTTTTGGGTTTTGGTTGGTTTGGTTTGGAGTAAAAGTTATTGCTTTCAGCAAACTTCGTTCAAGGTTGCTAATTTCTCGGAGGTACCAACTGGAAGCTGCTTAAGCATCAGTTTGATAACGTCCCGAGAATGATGATGATAAATTGCACGGTAATTAATCGTTCTTGTTCCTCAGAGTTCGAGCGGTTAGTTTTCGTGAAAGTTATCTTCCTAATATAAGGTAGGGGTGGTGTTTAATATGGAAAGACAAATTTTCTTGAACAATCATCAAAGATGTGTGTGCTATGTGCACACATTCAACGAAGAGCTTCCTGTTTCCTTGCTCGCTTTCTAGCTTTTAGAAATGTTTTGTTAAAAAAAAGCTTCTGAAGAATTTATTTATCTTCCAAAAACATCATTAGGTTTTTCTTTTAAGTTATCTTTCACTTGATTAAAACAGAAAACAAAGTTTAAAAAAAAACTTCAGTACCATCAGGCCCTCCGGATTAGAGGGATTAAGCGCAAGCATTATCAATTTTGAGTTAAGTATATCAATTGATTGTTCAAATATCAATCTAGAGCTGATAGAAAACTCAAATTTTCAATTTTATTTTTAAACCCGTTTGATACAATTAAAGCTGCACGAATTCAAAAAAAATTTGCTCAAGAGGTTGAAAGTTTCTATATATTTGATATGGGCAAAAAAAAAATTTGTCTTTCAATAAATTAGATGCTTTTTTTCTTTAAATAAAATTTCAACGCTCAAATTAGAAAACTCTTTAGCAAATGCATTGTTTTAAAAAGTTTTCCATCGTGAAAATTATTTTCTAATTTTGTTACGACAGACTTCATTACACAAATTTGGCTCACTATTTTGAAGATTTTATGACATTTTTTTAAAATTTATGATTGAATACGAAAAATTGTGAATGTAAACGAAATTTTAAATGAATTATCAAAATGAGACGCCTCCCTCTCACTGGATGAAGGAAGGGGTTCTTCCAAAAAAAAAAGACAAGTGTTTGGGTAGCTCAAAAACAGCAAATTGTATCACATTCAGCATGGAATTCGGATACGAAGAATATTTCCATGAATATTTGATAACCCTCCTTCCTTCCAGTGGGGAGTAAAGAAGGATGAGGGAGGCTCTCTTACAATTTTGTACCTAGTTCGAGAACTAATCAAGCAAATGGAACTAAAGGGAATGTGTTTTTATACGAAATATGTTTCGATAATTAAATAACACCTGACCTTTTTTCAGTGAACAGATTGGAGAGAGGGGGGCTTTCATACAGCTTTTAGTGCACATCTCGAAAACTTTTTGAGCAAATAGAGCCAAATTTGACAGGGAAGAGTATTTGAGTACAAGAAATGATTCTTTGAATATTTGAAACCCCACCATCTTTTCAGTTATCCAAACAGAAGGGAAACATTGTGCCTAGAAAGGCTCCTTGAGACTCCTTCTTTCTTCCATTGGTATATAGAGAAGGAAAAGAGGAGCTCCCATACATTATGAGGGAATTTGACTACAAAAAAATTATTATAATTAAGATACGAAAAATGATTCTTTTATAAATAGATCATGTTTGGCATAATAAAGTAATAAAATAAATTTAGAGATCAAGGTTCACGTTCGTAATGAGAATAAATCAGCTTTGTAATGCAATTCGAAACTCCAGTTGCAGCTATCATTTTAGAGCGGTTGTTTCGGAATTATCTTTTTATATGATTTGTAATGAAGCCTACAAAAAATATAAAATTAATATTTCTTTTATTTCATTTCGGTCTGTCTGTTTTTCTGTGTGTTCACTAAAGACTTGGAAACAGCTGGTCAAATCATCTAGAAATTTAACATGTGAGGGTTTTTGGTGCCGGAATTAAGAGAGTGGGGGCTTCCAAATAAAATTAAACTTTAATGTGAAACAACCTATACAAATTGAAAGTGATTTTCATGAAACCTGCCAAATTCACGCTCATTTTTATCACGGTTATTGTTTCGATTTCATCACGCTTTTTTTTAAAATTATTTAGAAACCACTTCCAGGACCTTAATTTTCATTCTAAAGCGTAGAAAGTCTTTCTTATGATATTTTTTGTATGGTTTATGTTATGGTATATAATAAATAAATAATATGAAAATGTCATTGCACTTCTTACCAAAGCTGTACAGCGTTTTAAATCTTCATTTGGATTTTGAAATCGAATGAAATTATCGCCCTAAGTATTTTAAAGTCAGTATATGCTAATGTTGTTTTTTGTGCTTAAACAGCCGCTCTTCAATACTAAACTTTTTTGGTTTTGCGAATCAATAAAAGATATGGGTGAATTCAAGCGTTTTTGAAAAGAGATAAGTATTATCCGATTTTTTTTAACATATTTATTTGAATGAGTGTCTTGCGTAATTCTGACTGGGCAGCCTTTAGTATTGTCTGAATGGATTTTTTTTTATCAAGATGATATTCTTCTAGATTTGCCTTGAAAATTTTCAAAAGAGACTCAAATTTAAAGTCTAAGTAGGACAAAGTTCAAAATTATTTTAAAAGTAATTAACTTTTCAGTAAATCAAAGGTGTGAAAACTAAAACATTGAAATATGAAATTTGCAGAAGATAATTTTACGTGCAGGTTTCTTTGAATTGTTTTTAAAAATCGACATGAGAGATAACAACTGTAAAATTTCCATAAAAAATAAATAATTCACTTTTATCGGATAAATACTATCAAACTAATATTTTGAATGTTCTGACTTCAAGAAAAAATATTTAAATTCATTAAAAGAATAATAATTTCAACTGCAATCGATCCTTTGTGTTTATTAAACTTCGATAATTACATCTAAAGATTAAAATTGATTTCTGCAAAGCGTTTCCACTACTTAAAACAAAAAAAAAATCTTTTAAGAAAATAAAAATACATTTTGTCACTTGAATTTTAAGCTTCTTCAAATTCATAGTTTCGCCATTTTAACGGGGCGTTTTCAGTTTCTTTAGAGCGTGAGCATATCATAAAACTATTGTACTTTGAACGAATTTGGTACACATCTAAGATTTAAACTAATGAGATGACGACTTTTTGTAAAAAAAACCTGAGGAACATGGAGTATTGCACCAATTTTACAGCTTTCAGTTGATTATCTTTAAAATTTAAAAAATAAAATGATTTATTGTATCTGAAACTTTTCCATTTTTTTTATAATGGGGGCTCACATTCCAATTTATGCACTTGCAATTTTTTCTGCACAAATTTATGCATGGATTTTGAAAATAAATTGATCACAAAAATCCTTTTTTGATATTTCAAGATAATTGAAAGTTTTTTTTTTGCTGAAAAATGTTAAAACTAAGGCCGTGCCAAAAATCGAGGGCCAAAAATGTTTTCAATACTTAGAATTCTTACAATCCTTAATTATACAATCTTCAATCATTGTAAAAAATCTGAAATTTATTCCTTTACTGGAAAAACCAAAACTCATTTATTTGAAATAGTTCATAAAGAGTCATTTTTCGGATTGAAAAGTAAAAAAAAAATGTTATTTAAAGACAATTTAAAAAAAATCAATTTCAAATAAGGAGATTAAAAAACCAAAACTGAAAAATTCGGTTTTAAAATTTTTATTTGAGAATTGAAGCTCTTATTTCATTTGATTTTTTTTTTAAATCATAATACAGGTCGGACTCGATTATCCGGAGTTCGATTATCCGGAATTTTAGACTCGATTTTCCGGAATTTTAAAATAATTTTTTTTTATTTTCATTTTGATTTTTTAAATAATTTAGTACTATAATTCACAAAATAATATTTTTATCAGCTTTGGACGGAGTTAGGGGGTTCAGGGACTAGTATAGTAGTTGTACTTCATATTAAAACTCGGTTAACCACAGTGTATTGTTCAAGATCAAACTCATTAACTCTATAATACATAATATAAATATGTGGTCAAGCAAGAACGTAGCTAGGAACAGGAGGGGTAAGAATAAGAGTTTTTTTTTTTTTTTTTTTTTTATTTTATTAGAGACGATTTAACCAACTTTTGGTTATTCGCGTCTTTGAAGAAAAAAAAAATTAAGATTACAATTCAAAATACTAACTTCTAACACTTTACGTTCTAAGTAACTTACATCTAATAATTAACGTTTCTATTCACAAAACACATAGTTATTTCTCTGAATTTAAACTTCCAATCGATCTTCTTTTAAGTATGCCAACAGTTTAGCTATTTGATTTCTATCATCACCCAGAGGAATTTGTAACACTTTACATTTGGGTACACAAACAAACACAAACACATTTACACAAACACATAAACACATATTTAAATTTCAAGAAACAAACAATATCTTTCAATTGTGCCAACATTTAAACCATTTGAGTTTCATTATCACCTTAAAAAGAATAAGAGTTGTCAATGTGTTTAACTCTCTACATCCCATGGTAGCACAAGTGATCCAAAACATTTGCGTCTTTATCAAGTTTGTAAATCTACTATGATGCAGTCAATAATTGTATAAACTTCCTTGTGTACTCATTGTGCTTGTCTATAAGCCTTCTTGAAATTTAGATATAGTTACTATTGATAAACAATCTAGCAACTATTGAAACAATCAAAAACTTTTTTCAACGAGTTTCAACTTTTGAGGCCATGGGAAACAACTTTTGTTCAAGCTCTTTCCTTACAAAAGCTTTTTTGTTGTTCAAATATTTAAACAAAATTCGTGGGAAGTAACGGGTTAATTATTTATTATCTAGTTTAATTAATTATCGATTGTCTTCGGTTGAAAATGAGTGGATTTTGAAATGTATTTTAGTTTATTTACAAAGTATGATCAAATGTACAAACATGAAAGTAGTAAGAAATAGAGGGACTTAAGCTAGGGTGTTATTTCAGTATGTTCCCCTTTTGATATTCTTTTTTGTTACATTCTCATTTTGGTTAAATAAAATTAATATTTCTTGTCAGGAAACTTCTCGTTTATTTTAGCTTAAAAACAAATTCATTCATTGAATAACGAAGCATGAGAACAAAAATCACTTCCGAGATGTGTCAGTTCAAGGTAAAGTGAAACTAGTAATTGTTTAATATTACATATTGGTTTTTTTTTCTTATCACGACTTTACCCCTTTTTCCTATAAAAATGATTTCTGGCTATACGCCACTGCATTTTTCAAAAATAATGCACAAAAAAATTACAATTTAACGTCCTCAGACTGAAAAAAAAAACATTTTATTATGATTCGATTATCCGGAAGATTCGATTATCCGGAGTGAAAAAAAAAATCGATACTCCGGATAATCGAGTCCGACCTGTATTTTTGAAAAGTCAGGTTATATACAGTGACCGAAACAAGAATATTACCAACATGTGCTTTGCTTGTTAAATCATGAAAGATTGACAATCGTCAACATTTTTAGCTACGGTTTGTTTTAATTGTACAACGGATAACTCAAACTCAAGTATAAATTCACTTTTTTTTTTCGATGGGACAATTGGCGTTGAGGACCAAAAATATGAAAAATGGAGCAAAAAAAAACCGCCTATGTTTTTCTACTAAATCGAGATAAGATCTTTAAATTTAATATGTTTAAGTGTGTGATATTATTTCTTTGAACTATTTGAATTTATAACTGCATTTTAAGACGATTTCAAGTATTTCAACAGGTTTTAAAGGGTTTTTAAGAGTTAATCCCAGGAATTCACGAATTTAAAATTTGAGCAATAATACTTTGTCAAACTGGTAGAACTCTTCATATACATACCTTCCATTAAAAAAAGTTGAATTAAACCAATTTTCCAGCTTTTAGTAGTAGATGGCAGCACCATCATGCTGTTGATCGCAATTGAGGCCCATTTTCAATTCAGGTATTTATTTTATTCTGGTCATGACATAAGTTCTTTGTACCAGGTGGAAAGCTTAGACATTCTAAGATTACTAAATCAAATAATAAGAATTCAAACAAGCTAACTAAAAAGGGAATTTTTGGATTGGTAATCTGAATAATTATGAAATTTCGGATGAAGTTCGATGGATCAGATGGCTATCAGTTTTATTAAAATTGTCTCGGAAATTGAGATGAGCAAAAACTCTGGCGGTACTAAATTCTTGAGCTGGTGAGGTTATGCACATTCAGAAAGGCTTTCTTTAACGTGAACTCCAACAAAACTGTTTTGGAAAGACACGTCAAAATGATAAAGATGGGCCTAAATAAAATCATCAAACCGATACTGAGCCTTAATTTGGTTTGACATCAAGAAAGTCCTGCCATCTAAGACTTGAAACAAGAATAAAGGTATTTCGGATACCGGCCTGTTTTTTCTGATTCGAATTCACCCCAGAACATTTTTTTCATCATGTTAATGCAGATATTAAGTAATTTGATAAGTTCAAATGACAAGTTCATGAGTACTTGAGGGGAAAACCCCCCGTTAAAAACTCTGGAATACATGATATCGCTCCATAAGGCAGTTATTTCTTTATTCAAAATAAATTTTCAGAAATAACTTAAATTTTGGAGAAAAACATCGGTGGTTCTTCTCTTTTCTCATCCTTTTCTCACATTTTAAGCACTCATCACAAATTTTCCATCAAAAAAAAAGTAATATTTATGTTTGACTTATCCGTTATACAATTCAAAGCAATTTGTGGAAGAAATTTTTGACGCATGTCAATCTTTCATGTTTTAACAAGAAAAGCACATATGTAGTGGCAGGACCGTAGGAAAGACCTTCTCATAGGGAACTAGTTTATAATCTTTATTCGCTCAAGAATATGGGAGATTTAGGTCACTTGATTATGGCAAAAATATTTTTTTAAAGAAATCTTTAAATTTCTTTAAAAAAATTCTATGCTCCAATCAAGTTAGATAAATTAACCTACTTCTCGGAAAAATTTAATGATTTTTTCCATCGATGAAAATTGTAAATCAATTTTTTTTTAAATGAAAAAGATCTCGATCCAAATTTAAAATTTTAGTTCAAAATTTGGCTCTTGAAAAAATTGCATTATTTTAAAAAGTTACTCTATCCGTCAAGAAAATATAGTATTTCCTTAAGATTTTAATGTTTTTTTATCAGTGAATACTGTTTATTAAAAAATGAATAAATGAATAATATTTTAAAATAATTTAAATAAAAAAATCAGTTTTTTCACCAAACAAAACTATCGAATAAACTCAAATATATTTTTGATTTTCAGTAGCATTTGGTAAACAAACTAACTGGGAATCAAAATTTGAAATTTCGAATTTTATTTACCCGTCTATCTTGTTAACGATCTATTACTGTTTGAATTCTTTAACGAAATAGTCCGAAAAATTTTGATAATTAAACTCATTTCTAAGCCGAATCTGAATCTAAATTTCCAATAGTAATTTCGAATTCGAATTTTTAACCTGAATTCAAAATTTAAACATTGAATCTCATTGCAAAATTCAATACGATTTTGGAAATGTACAAAGTAAAAATTGCAGATCATAATTTTTAAACATGATCCAAGAAGTGAAATTCTTTTAAGGGCTTTCAATCACGAATCTTAGATTCAATTTTTTTTTTGGTTTGAATCTTAATCCAATTTTTCCTTTTATAATTCTTAATCTGAATTTTAAATCCAAATAAAAAAAAACAATTTCGAATGATCAATCTGATTTTAAGTTTTGAATTCTGGATCACCAGTTATTAGCTCTTGAAAATTGATTTTCGCATCTGAAAGGTGAACAAAGAGTCAGGATGGTTTTTAATTTCCTTTTTCATATTCGGAAAACTATGATCTAAATATTGAAAATGCATTTGAGTTTCGAGTTTTTAGTTCGGTTTTTTAATCCCTTAAACCCCTCCCCTCATTCCTACGTGAATGTGTAGTGGTATTATTCTTTTTCGGCCACTGTAAGTTATATAATTTGATACAAATTAGCATTTTTTCCAAATTAGTGCATTTATTGAAACAATTTAAGACGATAATAATTTTTTTCTTTTTCTATATGTCACGTCCTGTGACCTTTAACCTTCACGAGGTCAACGACCTTTTAACTTGGAGGTGATACCAGACTTGACCTTATCTGGTCAGGAGGAACAGCTAAAGAAACGACTGTTTGCTAGGACTTCAAATATACAACTGAACTTTATTAGGACCACAGTTCAAAATATTCGTCTCATTCAATGAAAGCTGAAAGGAACGAAAGCTCAATGTAGCGCATCTCGCTTTTCAATCGCAGTGAAGCTTTTCCATACTCAAAGCTATTCGAGTTCATTTATGCTGTCAGTCATTTCTGTCTGAATGAACACTGGAGAGAAACGTCAATCAAATGAGTGTAACTGACAGAAAGCTCTTTCATTATTCAGTGACTGAGCTACACTGAAATATTCATATTCATTTGAAAGGTGAAAGTCCAGCAGTGAAGTCATAATGGAAAGTGAAGGTGCGTCAAGTTCGAGTGTTAGGAAACGACCAACGTTTGCCGAACTGTGCGGAAAGTATGTGCGGCGTGAAGGAGCTTTGGCATATTGTTTGCTAGAAAAAGAAAGGCGGTGCAGTTATGTGCAAACAAAATACGACTGCTAAAATATGATCCGCCACTTCCGTTCCCAACATTTTGAATCTGCTTGTGCTGCTGGATTCTTTTCGGGAGAAGTTCCTGTGAAGCAGAAACGATCTGTGCAAAAACGTTTGGTGGCTATTGACCGGCAGATAGTGGTCTCCTCATGCATAAAATTAATTTCATTTTATAACCTTCCATTGAGATTTGTGAAATGGGAAGGATTTAGAGAAATTTTTGATCCAATATCCGAAGCGCTTGAAATCACCCTTAATGAGGCTAAGGTAAAGGATCATATTAATTTGTGCGCAAACCGGATCCGGGATCGTATCAAGGACGAGATGCGTGGGAAATTAATTTCACTTCAAGTGGACTCAACATGCAGATTGAATCGACACATTTTGGGAATCCATTCAACATACCACAGCGAAAAATTTGGAATGGTGACCAGAACGATTGGTAAGTATACCAATGTTTACCTTAGAAGTTTATTTAGATATAATGTTTTAGCTCTATAGCAGTTCAATTTATATTGCGTAGGTAGTAGCGTAGTAGGTACTATATAAACATTTTGAACGTAGATTAATTTTAAGTTTAACAACTTTCAGGAATGGTTGAAGTACGAGAACGCCAAACAGCCAGCTTTTTGAGGGACGTGATTTTGGGAACTTTGACTGACTACAACGTGTCATTGGATCAAATATTTTCCGTCACAGTCGACAACGGTGCCAACATGGTTGCAGCGGTCAAAAATATTCAGTCAGATTATGAGCTAGCGCACATTGAAAAATTGATTGAACCGGAGGAGAATGGAGACATGTTATTGAGTCATTTGATGGAGGAACTAGTAAATGAGTTGAGAAATGAAGTCAATTTGATACGATGTGCAGTTCACACTCTCCAGCTCGCCATTCTGGGATTGGTGAATAAATCTAATGAGTGCGTAAGAATGATCACCGAAAAAGCTAAAAAATTTAAGAATATTAAATACAAAGCATCATTCGACGCTAGTTCTAAATCGTACCCACCGGTTTGGGGCTCAACGCGCTGGGGTGGCATCTATGTCATGATGAAAAAATTTATTGATCAAAAACAATTTTTCATCGAACTCGGGCAGCAGTTTCCGGAAGTTGGTAAGAAATTAAATTGTATATTCGAGAAAATTTCATATTTAATTTTAAACACAATTTATTTCAGAAATTTCTTATGAACAATGGGAGTTTATGAGAAGCTATGAAGAAGCATTCAAGCCACTTTACGAATGCACTACAAAAATGCAGAAAGCGCATATATCGCTTTCTGAATTCTATCTGCAATGGTTGATGGCCATCAAAGACGTGAAATCATGTCAGAACAACCGTTTCGCTGATGATATTTACAAAGCACTCAACGATCGGCTGCTTAAACTGCGCCAATCTAACGCATTCAAAATGGCGTTATATATAGACCCGCGGTTCAATTTTCGAGGATCAGGTCTTTTCAATAGAAGGGATAAGGAAGAAATTCAAGTGAGTTTGATTTTTATTTTAATAATTATAGCCTTAATTTTTTTAATTTTCCAGGAATTGGTTTTAAACACTTGGAAGAGGCTACAGCGTATACAAAATCCTAGTGGGAACGTAGATAGTCAAGCTGCCATTCCTTCTGAAAGGGATGAATTTGATGATTTTATGACTGACCTCTTTGGTGGAGCTATTGAGCACGAGAGAGAAAATGTTGGTAATAGTTTTCTTCAACAGCTGAAAGCCATTGATGTGGAGCCAAGGCAGAATCATCGATATGATGTCTACAGCCATTGGGTAGCTCGGAAGCAAACCCACCCAGAACTCTACGCAATTGCCATGGTGGTTTACGCTACTCCATCAAACCAAGTGAGCGTCGAACGAGCTTTTAGTGCGTTAGCTTTGGTGCTTTCTCCCCATCGCTCTAACCTTGGAGGAGGTGTACTACAAAATATTTTGGTGGCGAAACTCAATAAAGAATTGCTCCAGGAAGAAATCCCAAACCTTTACGATTGGAAAAATCAGGTGTAGATGAGTTTCTGTAAAATTCGTTTTGATTAATTTTTAAAGATTTGTAAATACGTTTTTTTTAATTTGGCTAGATTTAAGTTTTTGAAAAACACTTTTTTTCATGAAATATCCGTTAAGTTATTTTTTAAAATTTAAACTCAGCTTTTGTTTTGAATTCTAAGCCACGTGAAATAAATAAATAATCTACTATTATATGCTTGTTTTTATTTATTTGCAATCGTAAAGACAACATTTCATTAATTTCAATAATTAAGATTGCTGAACAATTTGTTGTGAAGTTCAAATTTTGAATTATGAAATGTCCATTAATCGATTCAGTATTAGTGATAAATTTCTGATTCAGAATACTATTTCTTTAAATTAAAAAAGCTTTTTATGATAATTACTTCCATAATATCCATTGATCAAACTACAAAATAAGAAGCTTAAATCAGTTCAATATCAGAGAATATCGTCAAATTAATTATCAGACCCAAAAAAAATCAGGACAAATATTTAAAAATTTGACAAAATCTATTTCTTTTTTGATTTCTTGTGCAAGGGAACCATGCCATCTGCCCCAAGAAAGAAACGAAATTGACAAAGAACGAGATCTCATATGTTTAACTTATTTAGCACTGGACAGAAATTATGGTCAAGAAATCACCGAAATTTGCAAAGTGAAAAGGAAAAATTAAACCACAGGAAACCCCGTAAGAAACAATTGCTGTAACTCTTGTTCATATCTTCTTCTATGGTTCAAGAAGTTTTTGCCTATTTTATATATAATCCTACTTTTCGTATCAGATTTATCACTCAACACAAAATCTCTGACTGGACTGACATACACATTTGATTCGCATGGAATACGATAATTATGAATTTTTTCCTAAATCAATAGAAAATATTTAAAAGCTTACCTTAAACAAAATTGTTCAAAACTTCTATTAAGAGAATGATCCAAAATGTTAGTTTGAATTAAGGCATTTTCCAACGGAACCTAAAAAGACATAACCCTAAATTAAGAATAATTCCAATGAGCTTTATGTTTGGATATTTTTCCAGCAGCCATTTCTGTAATATTTCTTGAACCATTCAACCTCGCTAAATTATCGTCCAGATTGTCCACCGGATTGTCATTTGAGTTGTTCTCCGAGTTGTAAGTTGAGAGGATAGTATTTCAACAAATACCGAATATTTACATTTTTCCGAAACTTTTAAATAGAACTTTCGCATGTCTTAACAACTTGTAGTTTGTTTTTTTCCTATCAGTTATTTGATTGCTTTGATTGAAAATAACTCTTTGGGAGTAATCAACTTGTTTGAGCCAATATATTTACAAATATTTCTAATTGTATTACCGCATTTTCCACAACCGATCGACTGAATCAGAAACACTTCATATCATACATATGTTACTTTTTTATAAGAAAAAAAATGAAGTATTATACGGTTCTAATTTTAATGACGCACATCCTCAGAAAATCATCCGATCTCAGATTGTTTGTCTTTTTTTAATTTAAAATGATGATTTTAAAACATTGACATATGCCTGCAGTATTGTATGCCGTTTTAGTTACTTCAATCATTTCAAACCTTCCCATATTAATTTCTCCCTTCAAACGAAACCATTCATCACAGGACCGGCAAAAAAAATCATGAACAAAAACAACAATCATTTTCCTTTGAATATGATTGGGGCGCCTTTCAAATGAATCTGAAAGGAATAAGACACGAGTTGAATAGAGGGAAAAGCTTTTTTGCAATGAACGATTAAAATATGAAAGCTTTTTTCAAGCTTTGACTTTGAAAGACAGCATGCTGTCAGTAACGTGAAGATTGAGCCTCGACTGTGAATAATTTTGACACTGATTAGGACTTAGGTAGTAAACTTGGGGCTACTTGCAATAATTCAATTCTCTCTTCTCACTATAAAAGTGGTACTTAATAAATGCCTTCATGACAAACTTTGAAAAAATATTTTAAAAAAGAGTGGGGAAACTCGCATGACTCTGAAAATCTCAGCCGTGTGTTGAGATAAAAAAAAACTCAATCCAACTGTCATCGTCGTCGCTATATTTCTAAATTTTGTTGAATTATGCTTTTTTTAATTCAAGTGGCTAAACAATAAAATTACATAACTAAACAAGGACTCGCAAATTTCATCAGTGGGAAAGTTAAAGTACATAACAAAATATACTCATATGCTTATTATCTCAGTTTTATCTTGCTCTTTCATATGGAAAAGGAATTTTTCATTTTCGATTTTTATAAGGAAAAAATAACTTTATTCTTGGTATCTCCCATCGGCCAGCATACATTTTTCAGACATGATACTGACCAGATTTACCAACTTGTACTTCATCTAATTTGTATTTTAGGAGTCTAAATATATCGTTCTTTTGCGCTGCTACTTTTCGGTCCAATACTTCTCTTTTAAAAAAAAATGAGGGCAATTAGTTGGATGCAGCTATTTCGAAATCAACTAATTTGATTATGTGTGAGCCACTTTTTTGAGCGTTTTAAATGGAATTTCTGCTGGCAAAATTTGACAATAACGAAGTAAAACCATCATGAGATTGAACTCGAAGTATAATTGGTTAGTATAGATCGTAGGTTGCGAAGAGTATTCACAAGATTACAGGTTTTAGGGTTTTAAAAACAGCGAAAACCAAAGTTTTCGGTTTGAAAATCGTTGTTGGTTCCCACAGTAGCAGAATCTTGGCAAATCATTTTTTTTTTTTCAAATCAACCAGCAAATACCTACTTTCATATGCTAGGGACAGTGCCACGAGCAGACGTGTTAAAGGAATCAAACGCTGGAATTTGTTCGAAACAGGGTTAGTCTTGAGTTTTATCGTCCATCAGAAATCATCTGTCTCATAAGCTCGGTACCGGCTTTACAGCTTACGAGCTCTGGAACTGGCAAAAATTGTTATTACAGGTTAGGTTAGGAAATTTTTTTTTGACATTTCAGCGAACTACCCTTAGTTTTTCGCTAATTGAAAATTTAAAAATGCTGGTATGAGACATTGCTTCCTTGATGACCCTTAACCGTAGTTGCCGACCATGTGCTTCATCCCAATCTTGATTTGAACTTTGTGGACATTTTTGAAAGTGTTTGCATACTTTTCCACCACTCACACACAGTAATTCTTTAAACTTTCAACGTTTTTGTCAGCTATCAATTTGATAATGATGGATTTTGAAGGAAACTGTGTCATTTTTTTTTCTCTCTTGCATCGTAAATATCTCAAAAACGCGTAAATTTCTAATTTTGAGAAAAAAAAATGTCAGAAAGTACTTTTAACAAGCAACAATGCTGTCAAAGTTTTGAATGTCCGATTACTAGAAATGGAGCTATTAGCAAAAGAAAGTGTTCTATTTCTAAAAGAACTAAGCTGCAGCCCACGATTCCTCACCATTTTACAAAATATTAAATAAAAACTTTTTTTTCAACAGTCGGAACTCAGAATACACTATTTATTTAATTTTTTTAAAAAATAACTCAATGATACGTAAGAAATGTAAAAAACCATTTGTCTTTTCCATTTTGTCTTTCACATTGAAGAAGATATGTAGTAAATAAAGAAAAGCGACCCTTAATACCCCACTCTCCCCTATGTTTTTCGTTATGTATTAATTTTTTTCTCTTAAATCTGCCATCAAAATTGCAATGCCTTTCACTTTGTTTAGTAAAATGAATTTTTCTGTTGTGGTTGAACGAACTCGGTTCATTTGTCCCCGTCAGCAGATATGGGATACAAAAGAATTTTAAATGAATGATTTCTTTCCTCTTTTTTACGCTGAATTGTAGCCTTTATCTTTTACCAGTTGGCAGGCAGTATCATTGGTTGCAAAAAAATCCGTCAAAATGGTTCGGCGAACCTTCACCGCCCCTTTGAAGGAGTAGTCAGCAAAAAGTTTTCCACCCGCCTCAGAAAACCATCAATTAGAGAGAATAATTAAATTAAGCATTGTGCAATTTATATTCCAAGTTCGGGTGGCCACTCTCAATGTCTGCTCAAGGCTGCAACAGCAGAGTTTGGCATGTCGAGTGTGGGCGGCGACCTCGAAGATAAGTCCATCCACCCACTCACCCAATCGCCAAGTACCAGCCAATGCCCTCCGGGAGGAACACTTTCGAAATATGGACGAAAAAATACAAGCGCGGCGAACAACGCAAATGGGACCCCTTAAGCTGAAAAATCGCTAACCGTCATTTCTCTCGATTTTGTTTGCTGCTGCTGTTTTTATCCCGGAAAGCAGATATCCCAACGGAGGAATTCTTGGGTTGTTGCTTCGAGAAAGAGAAAAAAAAACGGTCGACTTTTCGGAAGTAATTAATTTCGAATTAAAGACCGAATTTTTCAGCTAACTCATTTGCTTTGGCCGCGCAAAGTGTTGGATGTTTGCGGGGTTTTTGCTTTCAAGGACCGGAAAAATCACGATTCATTATTTGCAAAAGCCGATGAGTTCCCGGACTGGCTGGCTGGCTGCGTTTGGGTCATATCGGGTGAGCAGAACAATTTATAAAGAATAAATCTAGCGGCAAAGGATTTTGCCACTTTGCCCAAGTAGGACTGCTGTGAATGGAGCGAAAAACAAATGGAAGACGACGACCGAGTTCTGGAGTGTAATTGATCTAGGGATTTGTTGGATAGGATGCCTTAAGGGAAGAGAGCAAAAAAGTAGATTGATTGATTTCTTTATAAAATGGAATTGTTGCGCGAGATGAGGATGGGGATCGAGATCAGTAAAAATAAAATGAAATAATAAATTTAATTATTTAAATTTGTTATTTTTTTTATATTGATTAGAATTTTTAGTATCTCTTCCGGCCAAAACAACACTGCAAATGGGAAACGGAGAAAATATTTGATACATGGTTTTCGGGTTAACCAGGATGATTTAGGATAAGGTTGCCAGAATTTTTTCCACTCCAATCCGGGCCTAGCAATTCCGGACATTTTTTCAAAAAACCTGGCAAAATCCGGGCATGGATTTCAATTTTTCAAATCCAATAACCGGGCAAAAACCGGGCCAAATTTAGGTGTTAATATATCAAAAAGCACAAAAAAATGCACAAAAAAATTAAATTAATATTTTTTTAACGGAACACTTAAATATTTAAGTTTTATAAAAGTAAATCAGCGAAATTATTTGAAACAAACGTTAAAAAATTCCATACCGTTAATCGATTTTGCTGAAACTTACTAAAAATCTTTGATTTTTCATGGTGCAATATCCGGACTTTTTTCACGATATCCGGGCAACCGGGCCGGACCGGACTTTCTCGAAATTTTGCATCAAATATCCGGGCAAACCCGGATAAAACCGGGCAATCTGGCAAGCTTAGTTTAGGATCAAATCATATTCGCACATTAAATCATTTAACTTTCTGAATAGTTGATGTTCGCTAATAATATATTGCATCTTGAGCATTTTAAAAAGTATCTTTCCTAAGCGTCAATTCGGTGAATGATTATTAGTTTTATTAAGAATTAAGAAATTCAAATTTGCCGTTGGATTTAACCGAAAACATTGAACTCATAAAATAACTTCGTAAAACAGAAGTAGACTTCAAAACAAATTTTCATCAAATCGTTTTCGCACAATTTTATACACCAATATGATACACAACTTGCTTACGCAAAATTCGTCAAATGAATGACCGTTTTTCCAATCCACACGCTCGACTTGTTTTGATTACAAAATCTGTAGATTTTATTCATCTGACAGCATAACGCTTGTTCATTTGTAACCATCATCATGTATTCACCACATTCTTCTATGATATTTGGCTAAGACTTATTTTTTTTAACTGGTTAGAATATTGAGATTGATAAAAAATGATTTTTCGTTCGAAAACATAATGTAAAAAATAAAAAACGACAAAGAATCTATAAAACCAAAAAACTCCAATAAAAAATAAACGCTATGAAAAGAATCCGCATGTTCTATTTTGCAACACTCATCATTAAGAACATTGATTTTCAAAGTTGTCCCTACCGCCCCCTGAAGGTCGTCAGAGAGCAAAATTTTCGTCGAAGAAATATTTTGACATATTTTGCATCAAAAGGATAGTTTTCTGAAAAATTAAAAAATCAAAATCAGTCAAGTTTGTCGGTTAAAGTACTTAGTTTTTTTCTAACGATCCTATTCCCGTGATCCCTAGAAAAGAATCGGGGGAAAGAATCGTATAGGACACTCTAATTGCATCCGTCGATCATCTGATGTTAGATTTTTAACCCTTCGTTTCATAAAGTAACAAATTTTGCAACAATTAATGTATGGAAAAAGTTAAAAATCGTATTTTATTTTAATTTTTTTTTCTTTATGTACTCATCATTTTCAACTGTTCAAAATGATTTTTAAAGAAAAATAAAAAATCATAAAATGAAGGGTTAAACGTCTTTGAGTGCATTCGTGAGTTTTAGTTTGATGTTAATTTTGTACGAACGATCAACATTGAAGTGAGAAGGGTGCCCCACATGAAATTCGATCACAGTGAAATCGCTGTTAAAAATTCTTTTCAAACTTCCAGACCTTGTTTATAAGCTTTTTGTAGTGTTTTGATATATTAACTTCATTCTAGTTTTAAAGCGTATTCGTAAAATAGAAGATTTGGTCTAACTCCACGAAAAAGATTATGCGCAAAATCTTTAAGCAACTTCTTCCATCCAGAAACCTACTTTTTTCCCCCGAAATTATTCTCTTCGAGATGCTCACTAAGTGCCTGCTTCAAAATAACACAGTAATTTACATTGGGTCTAAGTTTTGGTGCGTTATTGGAATTTAAACTGCTTGATACAAACGTAACTTCATTGGCTTTACTTCAGTTCAGAGCATTCTTTTTAGAGTGGAACGAATTCAGATATGTTTATAATGCTACAGAAGACCATCCTATAATTTAGTTTGAACTTTTAAACTGACCAATGGATGCAAATCCGGCTGCAAAAAGTTCAAGAAGCAGTTTTCACAGTAAATTGGGTTTTTGTTGAAAATTAACATTATTATCGGACCATTTTGTATTTATTTCAAATTCAAAGGTGCCATCTGAAATTTGCAAATTTGATGACAACAGAGACGACTCCAAAGTAATATTATCGGAAATGGGAAAAATCGGTTCAGTAGTTTTGCAGCTGGAGCCAAAGCTATAAACCGTTTTTTTTTTTCAAAATTGTCATTTTTATCAAGGAAGTGTGCTAAATTGACTGTAGAATGCTAGCTACACGAATTAAATGCTGGTAAGCCTTTAATGCATAGTGTTGTTTCAAAACAACGCCAATCAAAATCGAAATGTTTCGTAAACGCGTGGATATATTTAAGTGATGTATTGTTAAAAAATGTTTAAAAAAATTAAAAAAAAAAACCCCGCCCGTGGTAATTTTGATTCTAAATTTTAATGTATGTGTGAGATATCGAACAGTATGCGGGAAAATTACATTAACCGAATCTATCAATGATCACAAAAACCTTACTGCATCCAATTCACATGATTTAAAATTGAATTTGCGAAATCCTATTGAAATGAACTAAGAATTTCAAAAATTATTTTTGAATATAAATGGGCCACGACTTTTATTATACTCAAAATAACGAACCCAAACCTGTTCAGTAGGGTGTCCCCAAAATAACATAACTTCAAGGGAATCTTGGGACTCACCTTTCAATTGGTAGATTAGGATGCGGAGAACAAACTTTTGTATGGGGCCGACTAAAAAAAATCATGTTTAGAGTTTCCGCCAATGCGATCTTTGAAAAAAAAGCACTTTCAAAATATTTGTTTTTAAATAAATTCTGGTTCCAAAAAATTTTTAATAAAATTCATATATTTTTTCACATTTTCGTAGGTGATGGAAAGAGTTAGAGAAACATGGGGTATCAAAGAACGAAAGAACATAAGCCGTAAATATCATGAATTTTTCGAAAAAGATGCAACGGCTCACCGGCAGGACTTGAAACTAAAAAGTGATGGCTCTTCACTCATTTTGTGTCAAACGACAATTTGACACAAAAGTACAATCTTTGAAGAGCCATAACTTTTTTGTTTTAAGTCCAATCGAGTTGCAGTGAAATGTTAGTCTTAATTGAAATTTTGATAGAATCAACATAATCAAGCATTAGATTGGTAAAGAAAAAAAATGTTAGATGAAAAACCAGTTTTGTATGCTTCTTCAGAACACTATGTCTCAGAATCCCTTTCACACTTTAGATTCAGTGCAACCCCTTCCTGTTATCCAATTCTACTCAAAATTTAGCATATGGCCTTCTGATGATTCCTTTAAACCACCCAAGTCATTTTTTTTTCAAGTATTTTGATTTTGAAGTAGGTATTTATTAAGACAAATTTGATAAATTAAATTTAAAAAAAATATTCTGAATTGTGATTTTTATTAAGGATAAAACCGTGAATAGCTCTTCACACGATGATACAAAAAACATGAGTTGGTCAGTTGAAAAATTTTTGAAACAAAAAAAAAAATCTTGAAAATTTTCTTACTTATTTTCAATTTTGATACAAATTTGGTTCACTTTTTCATTATTAACGTGTAGTATTTAGCTCAAAAAAACATTTAAAAAATGTAAAATAAATAATTTTGTGTGAAAATTTTTGTACCCAGAATTTATTTCAAATCAAATATTTTGAAAGTGGTTATTTTTTCAAAGATGTCGTTGGCGGAATCTCTAAACATGATGTTTTTAGTCGGCTCCATACAAAAGTTTGTTCTCTCAACTTCTAATTTTACCATTTGAAGGGGGAGCACCTAGATTTCCAGACTTTATACAATTTTGGGACACCCTACTGTACAGTTGTGTTATCCGAATAAAAATGTTATTATTTCACTGAACCAATAATTGCTATTCTCATTCAAAAAAAAAAAAGTCATGCATTAAACTTGGTATGGCGTCGCTACGAAGTTTTCTGAGCAAAGTAAAGAGATTCCACCTTAAACTATGCTCCCTCGGTTAATCTTATTTTATTGATTCTCAGAATTGCGTAGTTACGTTTTATCACAAGACTCAAAGTTGCAGCTCGATTCTGAGCTATTTTCCTACGTTTCGTTGAAACAGTTGATTTTTTTTCAGAAGTTTGCGCAAAATAAATTTTCACTGTGGACTTTGATGGACTCTGTTTTTTTTTTTTAAATTTCAAAATTCAAACATCTTTTTGCCTACCGTGAGTGTGGTGCACTAAGAAACATAACTCAAATGCAATAAATTTTATCTTTATTTTTTTTTTATGAAATTGAACATAACACTTTCAATTACTTCAAAATACTAAATTTGTAGAGTTTGGTTCAGGGGTTTCCCATATATGGAAAGCCAATGTTCTGAGTGACACAGCTGTGATTTCTTCGCACTGCTTAGATTTCTAAATAAAAAACAAAATATAAGTTGAAAACTCTACACTTTTGCAAATTTTCAAGCAAAAATATCAAATGGATGATTACTACAGCGTTTGCAAAGTGATAAAATTTGTTGTGGGGCACCCTTTTTAACATAATTTCATCATTGACATCTTTTTATCTTCAAATCATTCCTTTTAGATGGTCTTGAGCGTTTTAAAACCATTCAGTTGATTCATAAGGGCATCCCGAGAAACCAAACGTCACATATTCACTTAAGTGTGACATATTGAGTGAAGAAGAGAAACAACTGCACAATTCCCTTGAACGAACTATATGTACTCATTAACCCTCATCCGCAATAGATTTCATTACCCTAATCAGCACTAGGAGTGTCAATTTGACACCACAAGCTCAAATCGTTATAACTTTTGGCGTGTTGAACCGATTTGAACAAAACTTACATTAAAAGAAACCTTGTAATGTCAGTAAAATATGTTTAGAACATTATATACAGCTAAAGTTACAAGTTTTCTCGTTATACAGCATGAAAGAAAAAAAATTCGAAAAAACATGCCTCACGAAAACTGTTGTAGTTCATATATTACACGTCCAAAAAATATTTGCCTTATGCATATGAAAGCTGAATGCCTACATCATGAAGACAAGAAAAAATTTTTTAAATATTTTTTTTTTTATGAAATGGTCACAAAAAGTTCAAAAAAGTGGTCTAAAAAACCTATTTTTCATTCGATTGCTAGTAAATACTGTTTGAGCGATGGTAGAGTTTTAGAAAAAAATATGACATCAAACTTTATTAAAATTCTAACATTTTGCTGTATTTAGAATTTTGATGCAACAAAAATTGAAATTACTGGAATTTTTCAAAGTTCACTACTTTGCGAAATTTTTTTACAAATTGAAATTTCATCTCTTTTTGTGGTCCACCGTCAGGTTGTACCCGGATTTTCAGTGCTTTCACTTTGTTTGGACCAATCAAAAGTATATTCATTGGAAAGCAAATTTAATCTACATTCTAGTGAGATTGCAAAAATTGACGCTGTGATATTTCACAAAAATTTGAAAATTTTAAACGTAAAATCATTCCTGAATTTTTAGAACTACAAGCAGCGCGTCCAGCAAAACGTGAGTAGGTCTGGGGGTGGTGATTTGGGGAGAGAGCGAAGCCGACAAACGAAATAATGATGCCTAAATTGTCAGGTTTGAGATCTGACATGAGGCATCATGGCGAAACCATGAACAAAATAAATAATCAAAACGAAGGTTTTATGCAAGGGTGGAATTGAAATAGCGAGAGAATTTTAAACTCGCTTAAAGATTTTTTGATAGTCAATTAAAAAGGACACTGGAAAGCTGGAAAGAAGGTCATTAAAAATTTGTTTTGGAACTTAAATGTATCAATAAAAAACATAAATTTTGAGCCTTGTTGAGCCTTCTTCAGATCAATGATTTGACTGAGTTAGCCTTTTCGTACTTGTTTTTAAGGATCTTTTGGTTGCTTGGTATATTATAAAAAATAGCTATTTTTGGCAAACTTAGGACAAATATATTTTGAACCAGATGGTTTTCGGTCAAATTGGACAACTGATTTTAAAATTGAAAGATAATTTTAACCCAAAAATAAGAAGCATTAGCAGTAGCAGTTTCAATTTTTTCTAGGAATTTCCTATTAGGTAATGTTAGCTTGCCAGATTGCCCGATTTTAACCGGGTTGGCCCGTATATTCAATGCAGAATTTGGCAAAAGTTCGGTCCGGCCCGGTTGCCTAGATTTCATTGAAAAAGCCTGGATTTGCCCCGGATTTATTTACTTTATTTGCCAAATTGAACAAAATTAATATCAAATTGTGTTGTTTTTTTTTTATTTATTTAAGCATCCAAAACGAAATTTTTTAACCAAGTTCTATAAAAATTATCATGAAAGGTTTAATAAACGGCCTAAAATACAATTTGAAATCTGCTGAGAGCTTTACATGAAAATTTTTTTTTAAAGTTTTTTTTCTTGTTTTTTGTTGCGTTATTCTTAAGTTTTGAACAAATTTGCGCGGATATTTCCCGGATTTTCGGTTAACAAGTTTGAAATAAAATGCCATAATTTTGTTAGGTTTTTTGATTAAATAGCCCGGAATTGTCCGACCCCGGATGGGTGCTGAAAAAATTTTGGCAACATGTAATAGTGGATGAATTTAAATGTAGTATGAATGCATGCGTAAAAACCATATCAGAGTATATAAAACAAGATCCTTAAGACGAGGGAAATGTATAAAGTTTGTAAAATCAATATCCAAAAGATTAAATAGAGTCAAGGAACGGCAATTGTAAAAAGTCATCAATCAGGCATCACGAGCCAAGGACCATTTTCGTCTAATTTCATCAACAGATTTTAAATTTTGTTTAAGGCTTCCAAAAATTTTAAATGATAATTTTTAAGAAACTTGCTCAAGAAATTTCGTTAACGCATTAACAAAATATTTACTTCAACAACTTTTTGCCCCCAATAAAACCGGGTCATCTGGAATATTTAGTCATGACTTAATAGTTATGGGTCAAGAGTTTATTCATAAGTCAATTGGCCAGTGTCTAAAATCATGAGTCAGCTTTGAGATTGTTACAATTCCTATACAAATTTTATACCCGGCTAAGTGCTAGAATCTCAATCTATATTGCCCTCGATGTTTAAAAAATGATCGAAACGAAATATTCTCCCAAAAAATTTCAAAACTGTCTGTTTTTGCTTGTTTTTTAAAGTTGATTTGATTCAAAAATATGAGAATAGAATAATTTTTGTTAAATTTGAATTGCCTTTTATAAAAATCACAGCAAATCAGCTTGAAAAAATTGGACTAGAGCAATGGACAAAAAACCATTTAATAGTTATTCGGTTCAACAGTTCAATTAATAATAAATTGATCAAAGAAGACAATAAAAATGATCAAGCGTAATTTTTGGAAACAACATTTTCTTTCGTTTGATTCTCGAAGTGCCCGTTCTCATGAATACAAATTTGAAAAACTGAGCCCAGAGAATTATCAATATTCACCGTTCAATAATAAAGCATTCTGCTCACGATCACAATTCTCCACTTGATCAACAAGCACAGAATGATGTCTCAGCTTGAAGAAAAAAAAACCTCCACAGCAATCAACCAAATGACAATCCGAGAAAGATAGCGAGCAAACATACAGCAGCTCGGCACGGGCACAAGACAAGATAGATGAGTATGCTAAAGAATTCACACCTCATCCAACTTTTTGGCCACGTCTCTCCGGAAAACTGTAGGGAAAAAGTCACGAATTCATTTGTTTCCCGCACCACCACCAAAATCGTCGTTTTTCCTAGAAAATCTCACTCCACCATGTAGGGCGGCGTTTGAAAATTCCATTTTTCGCTTTCGGAAGTCACATAAAAAATACAGCAGATGGAAAACGGGAAAAAGGAAAAACCCGAAACGAACCAAAAAAATTTGGAACAGATTAAAACTAGACTCAGCCTCGCAGCGGGCAGAAGAGCCGTATCACATCGTTATAATTCAGCTCTCAAAAAGTCGGTTACTTTTGCGGCGGCGGCGGACGCCTGAAGCTAGGCTAAGCTTAGGCGGTCGGAGTCCGGACACAATTTTTCCACATAATTTTTCCTTGAATTCCGATTTGCGAGACCAGGTTCCGTCCCCTGGAGGCAAACCCGAAAAACAACGGATCCGAAAAATGGTGCCCGGCTGTTAAAGATGCGGGGGCGTTTTCCATAATAGAGTTGGGTTTTCGGACATATGCATTTCGCTTCAGGGTTTCGGGCAAATTGTTAGAAATGCAACGAGAAACTATAAGAGTGACAATTCAAAAACTAACTGTGGATCGAGTTGGAAACCGGGAGAAGCGTTAAAGGATCATTTGAATGAGAAAACGGTTAGGAGGTTTTCAAAATCATGATTCCGAAAAGACAAAACTTTGCCTGAAATTTTCTAAATATAGTTTTATTTCTAGTTCTAGTTCTAGTTCTACTTCTTGTTTTAGTTATAGTACTAGTTCTAGATCTATTAAGATTAAGTTCTAGTTCTGGTTCTAATTCAAGTTCCAGTTCTTAATCCAATTCTAGTTCTAGTTTTAGTTTTAGTTCTAGTTCTAGTTCTAGTTCTAGTTCTAGTTCTAGTTCTAGTTCTAGTTCTAGTTCTAGTTTCTAGTTCTAGTTTCTAGTTCTAGTCTAGTTAGTTCTAGTTCTAGTTCTAGTTCTAGTTCTAGTTCTAGTTCTAGTTCTAGTTCTAGTTCTAGTTCTAGTTCTAGTTCTAGTTCTAGTTCTAGTTCTAGTTCTAGTTTCTAGTTCTAGTTCTAGTTCTAGTTCTAGTTCTAGTTCTAGTTCTAGTTCTAGTTCTAGTTCTAGTTCTAGTTCTAGTTCTAGTTTCTAGTTCTAGTTCTAGTTCTAGTTCTAGTCTAGTTCTAGTTCTAGTTCTAGTTCTAGTTCTAGTTCTAGTTCTAGTTCTAGTTCTAGTTCTAGTTCTTAGTTCTAGTTCTAGTTCTAGTTCTAGTTCTAGTTCTAGTTTCTAGTTCTAGGTCTAGTTCTAGTTCTAGTTCTAGTTCTAGTTCTAGTTCTAGTTCTAGTTCTAGTTCTAGTTCTAGTTCTAGTTCTAGTTCTAGTTCTTATAGTTCTAGTTCTAGTTCTAGTTCTAGTTCTAGTTCTAGTTCTAGTTCTAGTTCTAGTTCTAGTTTCTAGTTCTAGTTCTAGTTCTAGTTCTAGTTCTAGTTCTAGTTCTAGTTCTAGTTCTAGTTCTAGTTCTAGTTCTAGTTCTAGTTCTAGTTCTAGTTCTAGTTCTAGTTCTAGTTCTAGTTCTAGTTCTAGTTCTAGTTCTAGTTCTAGTTCTAGTTCTAGTTCTAGTTCTAGTTCTAGTTCTAGTTCTAGTTCTAGTTCTAGTCTAGTTCTAGTTCTAGTTCTAGTTCTAGTTCTAGTTCTAGTTCTAGTTCTAGTTCTAGTTCTAGTTCTAGTTCTAGTTCTAGTTCTAGTTCTAGTTCTAGTTCTAGTTCTAGTTCTAGTTTCTAGTTCTAGTTCTAGTTAGTTCTAGTTCTAGTTCTAGTTCTAGTTCTAGTTCTAGTTCTAGTTCTAGTTCTAGTTCTAGTTCTAGTTCTAGTTCTAGTTCTAGTTCTAGTTCTAGTTCTAGTTCTAGTTCTAGTTCTAGTTCTAGTTCTAGTTCTAGTTCTAGTTCTAGTTCTAGTTCTAGTTCTAGTTCTAGTTCTAGTTCTAGTTTCTAGTTCTAGTTCTAGTTCTAGTTCTAGTTCTAGTTCTAGTTCTAGTTCTAGTTTCTAGTTCTAGTTCTAGTTCTAGTTCTAGTAGTTCTAGTTCTAGTTCTCTAGTTCTAGTTCTAGTTCTAGTTCTAGTTCTAGTTCTAGTTCTAGTTCTAGTTCTAGTTCTAGTTCTAGTTCTAGTTCTAGTTCTAGTTCTAGTTCTAGTTCTAGTTCTAGTTCTAGTTCTAGTTCTAGTTCTAGTTCTAGTTCTAGTTCTAGTTCTAGTTCTAGTTCTAGTTCTAGTTCTAGTTCTAGTTAAGTTCTAGTTCTAGTTCTAGTTCTAGTTCTAGTTCTAGTTCTAGTTCTAGTTCTAGTTCTAGTTCTAGTTCTAGTTCTAGTTCTAGTTCTAGTTCTAGTTCTAGTTCTAGTTCTAGTTCTAGTTCTAGTTTAGTTCTAGTTCTAGTTCTAGTTCTAGTTCTAGTTCTAGTTCTAGTTCTAGTTCTAGTTCTAGTTCTAGTTCTAGTTCTAGTTCTAGTTCTAGTTCTAGTTCTAGTTCTAGTTCTAGTTCTAGTTCTAGTTCTAGTTCTAGTTCTAGTTCTAGTTCTAGTTGTTCTAGTTCTAGTTAGTTCTAGTTCTAGTTCTAGTTCTAGTTCTAGTTCTAGTTCTAGTTTGTTCTAGTTCTAGTTCTAGTTCTAGTTCTAGTTCTAGTTCTAGTTCTAGTTCTAGTTCTAGTTCTAGTTCTAGTTCTAGTTCTAGTTCTAGTTCTAGTTCTAGTTCTAGTTCTAGTTCTAGTTCTAGTTCTAGTTCTAGTTCTAGTTCTAGTTCTAGTTCTAGTTCTAGTTTCTAGTTCTAGTTCTAGTTCTAGTTCTAGTTTGTTCTAGTTCTAGTTCTAGTTCTAGTTCTAGTTCTAGTTCTAGTTCTAGTTCTAGTTCTAGTTCTAGTTCTAGTTCTAGTTCTAGTTTCTAGTTCTAGTTCTAGTTCTAGTTCTAGTTCTAGTTCTAGTTCTAGTTCTAGTTCTAGTTCTAGTTCTAGTTCTAGTTCTAGTTCTAGTTCTAGTTCTAGTTCTAGTTCTAGTTCTAGTTCTAGTTCTAGTTCTAGTTCTAGTTCTAGTTCTAGTTCTAGTTCTAGTTCTAGTTCTAGTTCTAGTAGTTCTAGTTCTAGTTCTAGTTCTAGTTCTAGTTCTAGTTCTAGTTCTAGTTCTAGTTTCTAGTTCTAGTTCTAGTTCTAGTTCTAGTTCTAGTGTTCTAGTTCTAGTTCTAGTTCTAGTTCTAGTTCTAGTTCTAGTTCTAGTTCTAGTTCTAGTTCTAGTTCTAGTTCTAGTTCTAGTTCTAGTTCTAGTTCTAGTTCTAGTTCTAGTTCTAGTTCTAGTTCTAGTTCTAGTTCTAGTTCTAGTTCTAGTTCTAGTTCTAGTTCTAGTTCTAGTTTCTAGTTCTAGTTCTAGTTCTAGTTCTAGTTCTAGTTCTAGTTCTTGTTCTAGTTCGAGTTCGAGTTCGAGTTCGAGTTTCTAGTTCTAGTTCTAGTTCTAGTTCTAGTTCTAGTTCTAGTTCTAGTTCTAGTTCTAGTTCTAGTTCTAGTTCTAGTTCTAGTTCTAGTTCTAGTTCTAGTTCTAGTTCTAGTTCTAGTTCTAGTTCTAGTTCTAGTTCTAGTTCTAGTTCTAGTTCTAGTTCTAGTTT
>NC_073693.1:312102685-312224596 GCF_029784155.1 Uranotaenia lowii
AATGACAAAAATGACAAAAATGACAAAAATGACAAAAATGACAAAAATGACAAAAATGACAAAAATGACAAAAATGACAAAAATGACAAAAATGACAAAAATGACAAAAATGACAAAAATGACAAAAATGACAGAAATGACAAAAATGACAAAAATGACAAAAATGACAAAAATGACAAAAATAACAAAAATTACAAAAATTACAAAAATTACAAAAATAACAAAAATTACAAAAATTACAAAAATTACAAAAATTACAAAAATTACAAAAATTACAAAAATTACAAAAATGACAAAAATGACAAAAATGACAAAAATGACAAAAATGACAAAAATGACAAAAATGACAAAAATGACAAAAATGACAAAAATGACAAAAATGACAAAAGTGACAAAAGTGACAAAAATGACAAAAATGACAAAAATGACAAAAATGACAAAAATGACAAAATGACAAAAATGACAAAAATGACAAAAATGACAAAAATGACAAAAATGACAAAAATGACAAAAATGACAAAAATGACAAAAATGACAAAAATGACTAAAATGACAAAAAATGACAAAAAATGACAAAAATGACAAAAATGACAAAAATGACAAAAAATGACAAAAAATGACAAAAAATGACAAAAAATGACAAAAAATGACAAAAAAATGACAAAAAATGACCAAAAATGACAAAAAATGACAAAAAATGACAAAAAATGACAAAAAATGACAAAAAATGACAAAAAATGACAAAAAATGACAAAAAATGACAAAAAATGACAAAAAATGACAAAAATGACAAAAATGACAAAAATGACAAAAATGACAAAAATGACAAAAATGACAAAAATGACAAAAATGACAAAAATGACAAAAATGACAAAAAATGACAAAAAATGACAAAAAATTACGAAAATTACAAAAATTACAAAAATTACAAAAATTACAAAAATTACAAAAATAACAAAAATTACAAAAATTACTAAAATTACAAAAATGACAAAAATTACAAAAAATACAAAAATTACAAAAATTACAAAAATTACAAAAATTACAAAAATTACAAAAATTACAAAAATTACAAAAATTACAAAAATTACAAAAATTACAAAAATTACAAAAATTACAAAAATTACAAAAATTACAAAAATTACAAAAACTACAAAAATTACAAAAATTACAAAAATTACAAAAATTACAAAAATTACAAAAATTACAAAAATTACAAAAATTACAAAAATTACAAAAATTACAAAAATTATAAAAATTACAAAAATTACAAAAATTACAAAAATTACAAAAATTACAAAAATTACAAAAATTACAAAAATTACAAAAATTACAAAAATTACAAAAATTACAAAAATAACAAAAATAACAAAAATTACAAAAATTACAAAAATTACAATAATTACAAAAATTACAAAAATGACAAAAATTACAAAAATAACAAAAATTACAAAAATTACAACAAATACAAAAATTTTAAAAATTTACAAAATTTCAAAATTAACAAAAACTACAAAAATGGCAAAAAAGTCAAAAATTATTATAAAGACAAATACAACAAAAATGTCTTTCCGTTTGCATTTTTGTTCTGAGCTTTATATTTATCAAGAATTTTCCACATTTAGACTTATGAAATTCACCAAGAATAGGTTATTAAAGCTTGAAAGCGTTTTTTGCTTATTTTAGTCTGATTAGAAATAAAAACTAATGGATATTCCGAACATACTCATCTCAATAGCTAAGAGCATTAAAAGCAACGAAGAACTCAAGAAAGATGCGATTAAGATAGCTGATGCATAAATCCATTCTGCCTTCCACTACTTTTAAGGTGTTTGCTTAAGCTGGCTTTTAACTAGCTGGTATGAAGTGTGCAGCTACATCGAGCGTGGGTGCAAATGCTCTTTCTTAGCAACTATGGATACCATACTGGAAGTGAAAAGAAAAAAAAACTTCATAAACATAACGAAAGCTTTTTGAGATTCAATCTAACTTGCCAGGAAGAAAATAGATAAGGGATTTTCCAGGCAACAAAAATTCAGATTAGCAGGGAAACAAAGCCTCAAAGAATGTTTTAGTAACAATGCTGAAATTTTAGGTTTATTTTTTTCCTTTATGTTCAAAACTTTGTTAGAATTTTAATCCAAACGATCGTCTTCGTTAAAATATACACAAACCTATTTAATTCCTTGACTTGAAAAAATGGATACTGCTGTCTGCCTGAAAAGCCCATTCTTATAAATCATGGAATTTTCTGATTGGGTGGAAATACCTAAGGCTTAATTCAGCTGAAAGTGATTTTGTGAGCCTGCCATTGGGCTGATTAGAATGTGTCTTCTCTTCATCCGGAAAACTGTTAATGGCTTCCGGTGCTGTTGGCAGCTAGCTTCGAATGAAAACTCTCTCAGTCAAATCCTCATGCCCTCCATCCGATTCCAGCAGGAGTCTCGATTGTGATTGTTTAATTGTGATTTCTAAAGTTTGCCCCCACGGTTTTTTGGCACCAGCAACAAGAGAAGGAATTGGGGGGGATTTAACGTTGATACTTATGGCGAAAATCACGCACCAAACATCGGCGGCAGTGCTTTGAATGTTTCCACATGGTTGATTGCATGAAAAACGAGCTGCCAAAAAGTTTGCCATCGAAAATATATCACTTTTATAATCCGACGAAGTATTATCTCGTTAGTCGGTTTTAGCTGGAGATAGTTGACATATTCTGGAAACATTGATTCGTGGCAAAATTTGAACTTTATATCAAAGAGATAAGAGAAGAGAAAAGATTTTCAGCACACCTATAACTAGAACTAGAACTAGAACTAAGACTAGAACTCGAACTAGAACTAGAACTAGAACTAGAACTGAAACTCGAACTAGAACTAGAACTAGAACTAGAACTCGAACTAGAACTGGAACTAGAACTAGAACTAGAAATAGAACTAGAACTACAACTAGAACTACAACTAAAACTAGAACTAGAACTAGAACTAGAACTAGAACTAGAACTAGAACTAGAACTAGAACTAGAACTAGAACTAGAACTAGAAATTGAACTAGAACTAGAACTAGAACTAGAACTAGAACTAGAACTAGAACTAGAACTAGAACTAGAACTAGAACTAGAACTAGAACAAGAACTAGAACTAGAACTAGAACTAGAACTAGAACTAGAACTAGAACTAGAACTAGAACTAGAACTAGAACTAGAACTAGAACTAGAACTAGAACTAGAACTAGAACTAGAACTAGAACTAGAACTAGAACTAGAACTAGAACTAGAACTAGAACCAGAACTAGAACTAGAACTAGAACTAGAACTAGAACTAGAACTAGAACTAGAACTAGAACTAGAACTAGAACTAGAACTAGAACTAGAACAAGAACAAGAACTAGAACTCGAACTAGAACAAGAACAAGAACAAGAACTAGAACTCGAACTAGAACAGGAACTAGAACTGGATAGAATTAAAACTAGAGCTAGAACTAGAACTAGAACAAGATCATGAACTAGAACTAGAACTAGAAATAGAACTAGAACTAGAAATAGAACTAGAACTAGAACTAGAACTAGAACTAGAACTAGAACTAGAAACTAGAACTAGAACTAGAACTAGAACTAGAACTAGAACTAGAACTAGAACTAGAACTAGAACTAGAACTAGAACTAGAACTAGAACTAGAACTAGAACTAGAACTAGAACTAGAACTAGAACTAGAACTAGAACTAGAACTAGAACTAGAACTAGAACTAGAACTAAACTAAAACTAGAACTAAAACTAGAACTAGAACTAGAACTAGCACTAGAACTAGAACTAGAACTAGAACTAGAACTAGAACTAGAACTAGAACTAGAACTAGAACTAGAACTAGAACTAGAACTAGAACTAGAACTAGAACTAGAACTAGAACTAGAACTAGAACTAGAACTAGAACTAGAACTAGAACTAGAACTAGAACTAGAACTAGAACTAGAACTAGAACTAGAACTAGAACTAGAACTAGAACTAGAACTAGAACTAGAACTAGAACTAGAACTAGAACTAGAACTAGAACTAGAACTAGAACTAGAACTAGAACTAGAACTAGAACTAGAACTAGAACTAGAACTAGAACTAGAACTAGACTAGAACTAGAACTAGAACTAGAACTAGAACTAGAACCAGAACTAGAACTAGAACTAGAACTAGAACTAGAACTAGAACTAGAACTAGAACTAGAACTAGAACTAGAACTAGAACTAGAACTAGAACAAGAACAAGAACTAGAACTCGAACTAGAACAAGAACAAGAACAAGAACTAGAACTCCGAACTAGAACAGGAACTAGAACTGGACTAGAATTAAAACTAGAGCTAGAACTAGAACTAGAACAAGATCATGAACTAGAACTTAGAACTAGAAATAGAACTAGAACTAGAAATAGAACTAGAACTAGAACTAGAACTAGAACTAGAACTAGAACTAGAACTAGAACTAGAACTAGAACTAGAACTAGAACTAGAACTAGAACTAGAACTAGAACTAGAACTAGAACTAGAACTAGAACTAGAACTAGAACTAGAACTAGAACGATAGAACTAGAACTAGAACTAGAACTAGAACTAGAACTAGAACTAGAACTAGAACTAGAACTAGAACTAGAACTAGAACTAGAACACTAAACTAAAACTAGAACTAAACTAGAACTAAGAACTAGAACTAAGAACTAGAACTAGAACTAGAACTAGGAACTAGAACTAGAACTAGAACTAGAACTAGAACTAGAACTAGAACTAGAACTAGAACTAGAACTAGAACTAGAACTAGAACTAGAACTAGAACTAGAACTAGAACTAGAACTAGAACTAGAACTAGAACTAGAACTAGAACTAGAACTAGAACTAGAACTAGAACTAGAACTAGAACTAGAACTAGAACTAGAACTAGACTAGAACTAGAACTAGAACTAGACGAACTAGAACTAGAACTAGAACTAGAACTAGAACTAGACTAGAACTAGAACTAAACTAGAACTAGAACTACACTAGAACTAGAACTAGAACTACTAGAACTAGAACTAAAACAAGAATAGAACTAGGAAACAAGAACTAGAACTGGTACTAGAACTAGAACTAGAACTAGAATTTGAACTACAACTAGAACAAGAACAAGAACAAAAACTAGAACTTAAACTGGAACACTAGAACAGAACTAAAACTAGAACTAGCACTAGAACTAGAACTAGAACTAGAAACTAGAACTAAACCTAGGACTAGAACTAGAGCTAGAACTAGAACTAGAACTAGAACTAGAACTAGAACTAGAACTAGAACTAGAACTAGAACTAGAACTAGAACTAGAACTAGAACTAGAAACTAGAACTAGAACTAGAACTAGAACTAGAACTAGAACTAGAACTAGAACTAGAACTAGAACTAGAACTAGAACTAGAACTAGAACTAGAACTAGAACTAGAACTAGAACTAGAACTAGAACTAGAACTAGAACTAGAACTAGAACTAGAACTAGAACTAGAACTAGAACTAGAACTAGAACTAGAACTAGAACTAGAACTAGAACTAGAACTAGAACTAGAACTAGAACTAGAACTAGAACTAGAACTAGAACTAGAACTAGAACTAGAACTAGAACTAGAACTAGAACTAGAACTAGAACTAGAACTAGAACTAGAACTAGAACTAGAACTAGAACTAGAACTAGAACTAGAACTAGAACTAGAACTAGAACTAGAACTAGAACTAGAACTAGAACTGAACTAGAACTAGAACTAGAACTAGAACTAGAACTAGAACTAGAACTAGAACTAGAACTAGAACTAGAACTAGAACTAGAACTAGAACTAGAACTAGAACTAGAAACTAGAACTAGAACTAGAACTAGAACTAGAACTAGAACTAGAACTAGAACTAGAACTAGAACTAGAACTAGAACTAGAACTAGAACTAGAACTAGAACTAGAACTAGAACTAGAACTAGAACTAGAACTAGAACTAGAACTAGAACTAGAACTAGAACTAGAACTAGAACTAGAACTAGAACTAGAACTAGAACTAGAACTAGAACTAGAACTAGAACTAGAACTAGAACTAGAACTAGAACTAGAACTAGAACTAGAACTAGAACTAGAACTAGAACTAGAACTAGAACTAGAACTAGAACTAGAACTAGAACTAGAACTAGAACTAGAACTAGAACTAGAACTAGAACTAGAACTAGAACTAGAACTAGAACTAGAACTAGAACTAGAACTAGAACTAGAACTAGAACTAGAACTAGAACTAGAACTAGAACTAGAACTAGAACTAGAACTAGAACTAGAACTAGAACTAGAACTAGAACTAGAACTAGAACTAGAACTAGAACTAGAACTAGAACTAGAACTAGAACTAGAACTAGAACTAGAACTAGAACTAGAACTAGAACTAGAACTAGAACTAGAACTAGAACTAGAACTAGAACTAGAACTAGAACTAGAACTAGAACTAGAACTAGAACTAGAACTAGAACTAGAACTAGAACTAGAACTAGAACTAGAACTAGAACTAGAACTAGAACTAGAACTAGAACTAGAACTAGAACTAGAACTAGAACTAGAACTAGAACTAGAACTAGAACTAGAACTAGAACTAGAACTAGAACTAGAACTAGAACTAGAACTAGAACTAGAACTAGAACTAGAACTAGAACTAGAACTAGAACTAGAACTAGAACTAGAACTAGAACTAGAACTAGAACTAGAACTAGAACTAGAACTAGAACTAGAACTAGAACTAGAACTAGAACTAGAACTAGAACTAGAACTAGAACTAGAACTAGAACTAGAACTAGAACTAGAACTAGAACTAGAACTAGAACTAGAACTAGAACTAGAACTAGAACTAGAACTAGAACTAGAACTAGAACTAGAACTAGAACTAGAACTAGAACTAGAACTAGAACTAGAACTAGAACTAGAACTAGAACTAGAACTAGAACTAGAACTAGAACTAGAACTAGAACTAGAACTAGAACTAGAACTAGAACTAGAACTAGAACTAGAACTAGAACTAGAACTAGAACTAGAACTAGAACTAGAACTAGAACTAGAACTAGAACTAGAACTAGAACTAGAACTAGAACTAGAACTAGAACTAGAACTAGAACTAGAACTAGAACTAGAACTAGAACTAGAACTAGAACTAGAACTAGAACTAGAACTAGAACTAGAACTAGAACTAGAACTAGAACTAGAACTAGAACTAGAACTAGAACTAGAACTAGAACTAGAACTAGAACTAGAACTAGAACTAGAACTAGAACTAGAACTAGAACTAGAACTAGAACTAGAACTAGAACTAGAACTAGAACTAGAACTAGAACTAGAACTAGAACTAGAACTAGAACTAGAACTAGAACTAGAACTAGAACTAGAACTAGAACTAGAACTAGAACTAGAACTAGAACTAGAACTAGAACTAGAACTAGAACTAGAACTAGAACTAGAACTAGAACTAGAACTAGAACTAGAACTAGAACTAGAACTAGAACTAGAACTAGAACTAGAACTAGAACTAGAACTAGAACTAGAACTAGAACTAGAACTAGAACTAGAACTAGAACTAGAACTAGAACTAGAACTAGAACTAGAACTAGAACTAGAACTAGAACTAGAACTAGAACTAGAACTAGAACTAGAACTAGAACTAGAACTAGAACTAGAACTAGAACTAGAACTAGAACTAGAACTAGAACTAGAACTAGAACTAGAACTAGAACTAGAACTAGAACTAGAACTAGAACTAGAACTAGAACTAGAACTAGAACTAGAACTAGAACTAGAACTAGAACTAGAACTAGAACTAGAACTAGAACTAGAACTAGAACTAGAACTAGAACTAGAACTAGAACTAGAACTAGAACTAGAACTAGAACTAGAACTAGAACTAGAACTAGAACTAGAACTAGAACTAGAACTAGAACTAGAACTAGAACTAGAACTAGAACTAGAACTAGAACTAGAACTAGAACTAGAACTAGAACTAGAACTAGAACTAGAACTAGAACTAGAACTAGAACTAGAACTAGAACTAGAACTAGAACTAGAACTAGAACTAGAACTAGAACTAGAACTAGAACTAGAACTAGAACTAGAACTAGAACTAGAACTAGAACTAGAACTAGAACTAGAACTAGAACTAGAACTAGAACTAGAACTAGAACTAGAACTAGAACTAGAACTAGAACTAGAACTAGAACTAGAACTAGAACTAGAACTAGAACTAGAACTAGAACTAGAACTAGAACTAGAACTAGAACTAGAACTAGAACTAGAACTAGAACTAGAACTAGAACTAGAACTAGAACTAGAACTAGAACTAGAACTAGAACTAGAACTAGAACTAGAACTAGAACTAGAACTAGAACTAGAACTAGAACTAGAACTAGAACTAGAACTAGAACTAGAACTAGAACTAGAACTAGAACTAGAACTAGAACTAGAACTAGAACTAGAACTAGAACTAGAACTAGAACTAGAACTAGAACTAGAACTAGAACTAGAACTAGAACTAGAACTAGAACTAGAACTAGAACTAGAACTAGAACTAGAACTAGAACTAGAACTAGAACTAGAACTAGAACTAGAACTAGAACTAGAACTAGAACTAGAACTAGAACTAGAACTAGAACTAGAACTAGAACTAGAACTAGAACTAGAACTAGAACTAGAACTAGAACTAGAACTAGAACTAGAACTAGAACTAGAACTAGAACTAGAACTAGAACTAGAACTAGAACTAGAACTAGAACTAGAACTAGAACTAGAACTAGAACTAGAACTAGAACTAGAACTAGAACTAGAACTATAACTAAAACAAGAAGTAGAACTAGAACTAGAACTAGAAATAAAACTATATTTAGAAAATTTCAGGCAAAGTTTTGTCTTTTCGGAATCATGATTTTGAAAACCTCCTAACCGTTTTCTCATTCAAATGATCCTTAAACGCTTCTCCCGGTTTCCAACTCGATCCACAGTTAGTTTTTGAATTGTCACTCTTATAGTTTCTCGTTGCATTTCTAACAATTTGCCCGAAACCCTGAAGCGAAATGCATATGTCCGAAAACCCAACTCTATTATGGAAAACGCCCCCGCATCTTTAACAGCCGGGCACCATTTTTCGGATCCGTTGTTTTTCGGGTTTGCCTCCAGGGGACGGAACCTGGTCTCGCAAATCGGAATTCAAGGAAAAATTATGTGGAAAAATTGTGTCCGGACTCCGACCGCCTAAGCTTAGCCTAGCTTCAGGCGTCCGCCGCCGCCGCAAAAGTAACCGACTTTTTGAGAGCTGAATTATAACGATGTGATACGGCTCTTCTGCCCGCTGCGAGGCTGAGTCTAGTTTTATCTGTTCCAAATTTTTTGGTTCGTTTCGGGTTTTTCCTTTTTCCCGTTTTCCATCTGCTGTATTTTTTATGTGACTTCCGAAAGCGAAAAATGGAATTTTCAAACGCCGCCCTACATGGTGGAGTGAGATTTTCTAGGAAAAACGACGATTTTGGTGGTGGTGCGGGAACAAATGAATTCGTGACTTTTTCCCTACAGTTTTCCGGAGAGACGTGGCCAAAAAGTTGGATGAGGTGTGAATTCTTTAGCATACTCATCTATCTTGTCTTGTGCCGTGCCGAGCTGCTGTATGTTTGCTCGCTATCTTTCTCGGATTGTCATTTGGTTGATTGCTGTGGAGTTTTTTTTTCTTCAAGCTGAGACATCATTCTGTGCTTGTTGATCAAGTGGAGAATTGTGATCGTGAGCAGAATGCTTTATTATTGAACGGTGAATATTGATAATTCTCTGGGCTCAGTTTTCAAATTTGTATTCATGAGAACGGGCACTTCGAATCAAACGAAAGAAAATGTTGTTTCCAAAAATTACGCTTGATCATTTTATTGTCTTCTTTGATCAATTTATTATTAATTGAACTGTTGAACCGAATAACTATTAAATGGTTTTTTTGTCCATTTGCTCTAGTCCAATTTTTCAAGCTGATTTGCTGTGATTTTTATAAAAGGCAATTCAAATTTAACAAAAATTATTCTATTCTCATATTTTTGAATCAAATCAACTTTAAAAAACAAGCAAAAACAACAGTTTTGAAAATTTTTTGGGAGAATATTTCGTTTCGATCATTTTTAAACATCGAGGGCAATATAGATTGAGATTCTAGCACTTAGCCGGGTATAAAATTTGTATAGGAATTGTAACAATCTCAAAGCTGACTCATGATTTTAGACACTGGCCAATTGACTTATGAATAAACTCTTGACCCATAACTATTAAGTCATGACTAAATATTCCAGATGACCCGGTTTTATTGGGGCAAAAAGTTGTTGAAGTAAATATTTTGTTAATGCGTAACGAAATTTCTTGAGCAAGTTTCTTAAAAATTATCATTTAAAATTTTTGGAAGCCTTAAACAAAATTTAAAATCTGTTGATGAAATTAGACGAAAATGGTCCTTGGCTCGTGATGCCTGATTGATGACTTTTTACAATTGCCGTTCCTTGACTCTATTTAATCTTTTGGATATTGATTTTACAAACTTTATACATTTCCCTCGTCTTAAGGATCTTGTTTTATATACTCTGATATGGTTTTACGCATGCATTCATACTACATTTAAATTCATCCACTATTACATGTTGCCAAAATTTTTTCAGCACCCATCCGGGTCGGACAATTCCGGGCTATTTAATCAAAAAACCTAACAAAATTATGGCATTTTATTTCAAACTTGTTAACCGAAATCCGGGAAATATCCGCGCAAATTTGTTCAAAACTTAAGAATAACGCAACAAAAAACAAGAAAAAAAACTTTAAAAAAAAAATTTCATGTAAAGCTCTCAGCAGATTTCAAATTGTATTTTAGGCCGTTATTAAACCTTTCATGATAATTTTTATAGAACTTGGTTAAAAAATTTCGTTTTGGATGCTTAAATAAATAAAAAAAACAACACAATTTGATATTAATTTTGTTCAATTTGGCAAATAAAGTAAATAAATCCGGGCAAATCCAGGCTTTTTCAATGAAATCTAGGCAACCGGGCCGGACCGAACTTTTGCCAAATTCTGCATTGAATATACGGGCCAACCCGGTTAAAATCGGGCAATCTGGCAAGCTAACATTACCTAATAGGAAATCCTAGAAAAAATTTAAACTGCTACTGCTAATGCTTCTTATTTTTGGGTAAAATTATCTTTCAATTTAAAATCAGTTGTCCAATTTGACCGAAAACATCTGGTTCAAAATATATTTGTCCTAAGTTTGCCAAAAATAGCTATTTTTATAATATACCAAGCAACCAAAAGATCCTTAAAACAAGTACGAAAAAGCTAACTCAGTCAAATCATTGATCTGAAGAAGGCTCAACAAGGCTCAAAATTTATGTTTTTATTGATACATTTAAGTTCCAAAACAAATTTTAATGACCTTCTTTCCAGCTTCCAGTGTCCTTTTTAATTGACTATCAAAAAATCTTTAAGCGAGTTTAAAATTCTCTCGCTATTTCAATTCCACCCTTCATAAAACCTTCGTTTGATTATTTATTTTGTTCATGGTTTCGCCATGATGCCTCATGTCAGATCTCAAACCTGACAATTTAGGCATCATTATTTCGTTTGTCGGCTTCGCTCTCTCCCCAAATCACCACCCCCAGACCTACTCACGTTTTGCTGGACGCGCTGCTTGTAGTTCTAAAAATTCAGGAATGATTTTACGTTTAAAATTTTCAAATTTTTGTGAAATATCACAGCGTCAATTTTTGCATCTCACTAGAATGTAGATTAAATTTGCTTTCCAATGAATATACTTTTGATTGGTCCAAACAAAGTGAAAGCACTGAAAATCCGGGTACAACCTGACGGTGGACCACAAAAAGAGATGAAATTTCAATTTGTAAAAAAATTTCGCAAAGTAGTGAACTTTGAAAAATTCCAGTAATTTCAATTTTTGTTGCATCAAAATTCTAAATACAGCAAAATGTTAGAATTTTAATAAAGTTTGATGTCATATTTTTTTCTAAAACTCTACCATCGCTCAAACAGTATTTACTAGCAATCGAATGAAAAATAGGTTTTTTAGACCACTTTTTTGAACTTTTTGTGACCATTTCATAAAAAAAAAATATTTAAAAATTTTTTTCTTGTCTTCATGATGTAGGCATTCAGCTTTCATATGCATAAGGCAAATATTTTTTGGACGTGTAATATATGAACTACAACAGTTTTCGTGAGGCATGTTTTTTCGAATTTTTTTTCTTTCATGCTGTATAACGAGAAAACTTGTAACTTTAGCTGTATATAATGTTCTAAACATATTTTACTGACATTACAAGGTTTCTTTTAATGTAAGTTTTGTTCAAATCGGTTCAACACGCCAAAAGTTATAACGATTTGAGCTTGTGGTGTCAAATTGACACTCCTAGTGCTGATTAGGGTAATGAAATCTATTGCGGATGAGGGTTAATGAGTACATATAGTTCGTTCAAGGGAATTGTGCAGTTGTTTCTCTTCTTCACTCAATATGTCACACTTAAGTGAATATGTGACGTTTGGTTTCTCGGGATGCCCTTATGAATCAACTGAATGGTTTTAAAACGCTCAAGACCATCTAAAAGGAATGATTTGAAGATGAAAAGATGTCAATGATGAAATTATGTTAAAAAGGGTGCCCCACAACAAATTTTATCACTTTGCAAACGCTGTAGTAATCATCCATTTGATATTTTTGCTTGAAAATTTGCAAAAGTGTAGAGTTTTCAACTTATATTTTGTTTTTTATTTAGAAATCTAAGCAGTGCGAAGAAATCACAGCTGTGTCACTCAGAACATTGGCTTTCCATATATGGGAAACCCCTGAACCAAACTCTACAAATTTAGTATTTTGAAGTAATTGAAAGTGTTATGTTCAATTTCATAAAAAAAAATAAAGATAAAATTTATTGCATTTGAGTTATGTTTCTTAGTGCACCACACTCACGGTAGGCAAAAAGATGTTTGAATTTTGAAATTTAAAAAAAAAAACAGAGTCCATCAAAGTCCACAGTGAAAATTTATTTTGCGCAAACTTCTGAAAAAAAATCAACTGTTTCAACGAAACGTAGGAAAATAGCTCAGAATCGAGCTGCAACTTTGAGTCTTGTGATAAAACGTAACTACGCAATTCTGAGAATCAATAAAATAAGATTAACGAGGGAGCATAGTTTAAGGTGGAATCTCTTTACTTTGCTCAGAAAACTTCGTAGCGACGCCATACCAAGTTTAATGCATGACTTTTTTTTTTTTTGAATGAGAATAGCAATTATTGGTTCAGTGAAATAATAACATTTTTATTCGGATAACACAACTGTACAGTAGGGTGTCCCAAAATTGTATAAAGTCTGGAAATCTAGGTGCTCCCCCTTCAAATGGTAAATTAGAAGTTGGAGAACAAACTTTTGTATGGAGCCGACTAAAAACATCATGTTTAGAGATTCCGCCAACGACATCTTTGAAAAATAACCACTTTCAAAATATTTGATTTGAAATAAATTCTGGGTACAAAAATTTTCACAAAATTATTTATTTTACATTTTTTAAATGTTTTTTTGAGCTAAATACTACACGTTAATAATGAAAAGTGAACCAAATTTGTATCAAAATTGAAAATAAGTAAGAAATTTTCAAGATTTTTTTTTGTTTCAAAAATTTTTCAACTGACCAACTCATGTTTTTTGTATCATCGTGTGAAGAGCTATTCACGGTTTTATCCTTAATAAAAATCACAATTCAGAATATTTTTTTAAATTTAATTTATCAAATTTGTCTTAATAAATACCTACTTCAAAATCAAAATACTTGAAAAAAAAATGACTTGGGTGGTTTAAAGGAATCATCAGAAGGCCATATGCTAAATTTGAGTAGAATTGGATAACAGGAAGGGGTTGCACTGAATCTAAAGTGTGAAAGGGATTCTGAGACATAGTGTTCTGAAGAAGCATACAAAACTGGTTTTTCATCTAACATTTTTTTCTTTACCAATCTAATGCTTGATTATGTTGATTCTATCAAAATTTCAATTAAGACTAACATTTCACTGCAACTCGATTGGACTTAAAACAAAAAAGTTATGGCTCTTCAAAGATTGTACTTTTGTGTCAAATTGTCGTTTGACACAAAATGAGTGAAGAGCCATCACTTTTTAGTTTCAAGTCCTGCCGGTGAGCCGTTGCATCTTTTTCGAAAAATTCATGATATTTACGGCTTATGTTCTTTCGTTCTTTGATACCCCATGTTTCTCTAACTCTTTCCATCACCTACGAAAATGTGATAAAATATATGAATTTTATTAAAAATTTTTGGAACCAGAATTTATTTAAAAACAAATATTTTGAAAGTGCTTTTTTTTCAAAGATCGCATTGGCGGAAACTCTAAATATGATTTTTTTTAGTCGGCCCCATACAAAAGTTTGTTCTCCGCATCCTAATCTACCAATTGAAAGGTGAGTCCCAAGATTCCCTGAAGTTATGTTATTTTGGGACACCCTACTGAACAGGTTTGGGTTCGTTATTTTGAGTATAATAAAAGTCGTGGCCCATTTATATTCAAAAATAATTTTTGAAATTCTTAGTTCATTTCAATAGGATTTCGCAAATTCAATTTAAATCATGTGAATTGGATGCAGTAAGGTTTTTGTGATTCATTGATAGATTCGGTTAATGTAATTTTCCCGCATACTGTTCGATATCTCACACATACATTAAAATTTAGAATCAAAATTACCACGGGCGGGTTTTTTTTTAATTTTTTAAACATTTTTTAACAATACATCACTTAAATATATCCACGCGTTTACGAAACATTTCGATTTTGATTGGCGTTGTTTTGAAACAACACTATGCATTTAAGGCTTACCAGCATTTAATTCGTGTAGCTAGCATTCTACAGTCAATTTAGCACACTTCCTTGATAAAAATGACAATTTGAAAAAAAAAAAACGGTTTATAGCTTTGGCTCCAGCTGCAAAACTACTGAACCGATTTTCCCATTTCCGATAATATTACTTTGGAGTCGTCTCTGTTGTCATCAAATTTGCAAATTTCAGATGGCACCTTTGAATTTGAAATAAATACAAAATGGTCCGATAATAATGTTAATTTTCAACAAAAACCCAATTTACTGTGAAAACTGCTTCTTGAACTTTTTGCAGCCGGATTTGCATCCATTGGTCAGTTAAAAGTTCAAACTAAATTATAGGATGGTCTTCTGTAGCATTATAAACATATCTGAATTCGTTCCACTCTAAAAAGAATGCTCTGAACTGAAGTAAAGCCAATGAAGTTACGTTTGTATCAAGCAGTTTAAATTCCAATAACGCACCAAAACTTAGACCCAATGTAAATTACTGTGTTATTTTGAAGCAGGCACTTAGTGAGCATCTCGAAGAGAATAATTTCGGGGGAAAAAAGTAGGTTTCTGGATGGAAGAAGTTGCTTAAAGATTTTGCGCATAATCTTTTTCGTGGAGTTAGACCAAATCTTCTATTTTACGAATACGCTTTAAAACTAGAATGAAGTAAATATATCAAAACACTACAAAAAGCTTATAAACAAGGTCTGGAAGTTTGAAAAGAATTTTTAACAGCGATTTCACTGTGATCGAATTTCATGTGGGGCACCCTTCTCACTTCAATGTTGATCGTTCGTACAAAATTAACATCAAACTAAAACTCACGAATGCACTCAAAGACGTTCAACCCTTCATTTTATGATTTTTTATTTTTCTTTAAAAATCATTTTGAACAGTTGAAAATGATGAGTACATAAAGAAAAAAAATTAAAATAAAATACGATTTTTAACTTTTTCCATACATTAATTGTTGCAAATTTGTTACTTTATGAAACGAAGGGTTAAAATCTAACATCAGATGATCGACGGATGCAATTAGAGTGTCCTAACGATTCTTTCCCCGATTCTTTTCTAGGGATCACGGGAATAGGATCGTTAGAAAAAACTAAGTACTTTAACCGACAAACTTGACTGATTTTGATTTTTTAATTTTTCAGAAAACTATCCTTTTGATGCAAAATATGTCAAAATATTTCTTCGACGAAAATTTTGCTCTCTGACGACCTTCAGGGGGCGGTAGGGACAACTTTGAAAATCAATGTTCTTAATGATGAGTGTTGCAAAATAGAACATGCGGATTCTTTTCATAGCGTTTATTTTTTATTGGAGTTTTTTGGTTTTATAGATTCTTTGTCGTTTTTTATTTTTTACATTATGTTTTCGAACGAAAAATCATTTTTTATCAATCTCAATATTCTAACCAGTTAAAAAAAATAAGTCTTAGCCAAATATCATAGAAGAATGTGGTGAATACATGATGATGGTTACAAATGAACAAGCGTTATGCTGTCAGATGAATAAAATCTACAGATTTTGTAATCAAAACAAGTCGAGCGTGTGGATTGGAAAAACGGTGATTCATTTGACGAATTTAGCGTAAGCAAGTTGTGTATCATATTGGTGTATAAAATTGTGCGAAAACGATTTGATGAAAATTTGTTTTGAAGTCTACTTCTGTTTTACGAAGTTATTTTATGAGTTCAATGTTTTCGGTTAAATCCAACGGCAAATTTGAATTTCTTAATTCTTAATAAAACTAATAATCATTCACCGAATTGACGCTTAGGAAAGATACTTTTTAAAATGCTCAAGATGCAATATATTATTAGCGAACATCAACTATTCAGAAAGTTAAATGATTTAATGTGCGAATATGATTTGATCCTAAACTAAGCTTGCCAGATTGCCCGGTTTTATCCGGGTTTGCCCGGATATTTGATGCAAAATTTCGAGAAAGTCCGGTCCGGCCCGGTTGCCCGGATATCGTGAAAAAAGTCCGGATATTGCCCGGATTTTTTCACAATATTCACAAAGAAACCATGAAAAATCAAAGATTTTTAGTAAGTTTCAGCAAAATCGATTAACGGTATGGAATTTTTCAACGTTTGTTTCAAATAATTTCGCTGATTTACTTTTATAAAACTTAAATATTTAAGTGTTCCGTTAAAAAAATATTAATTTAATTTTTTTGTGCATTTTTTTGTGCTTTTTGATATATTAACACCTAAATTTGGCCCGGTTTTTGCCCGGTTATTGGATTTGAAAAATTGAAATCCATGCCCGGATTTTGCCAGGTTTTTTGAAAAAATGTCCGGAATTGCTAGGCCCGGATTGGAGTGGAAAAAATTCTGGCAACCTTATCCTAAATCATCCTGGTTAACCCGAAAACCATGTATCAAATATTTTCTCCGTTTCCCATTTGCAGTGTTGTTTTGGCCGGAAGAGATACTAAAAATTCTAATCAATATAAAAAAAATAACAAATTTAAATAATTAAATTTATTATTTCATTTTATTTTTACTGATCTCGATCCCCATCCTCATCTCGCGCAACAATTCCATTTTATAAAGAAATCAATCAATCTACTTTTTTGCTCTCTTCCCTTAAGGCATCCTATCCAACAAATCCCTAGATCAATTACACTCCAGAACTCGGTCGTCGTCTTCCATTTGTTTTTCGCTCCATTCACAGCAGTCCTACTTGGGCAAAGTGGCAAAATCCTTTGCCGCTAGATTTATTCTTTATAAATTGTTCTGCTCACCCGATATGACCCAAACGCAGCCAGCCAGCCAGTCCGGGAACTCATCGGCTTTTGCAAATAATGAATCGTGATTTTTCCGGTCCTTGAAAGCAAAAACCCCGCAAACATCCAACACTTTGCGCGGCCAAAGCAAATGAGTTAGCTGAAAAATTCGGTCTTTAATTCGAAATTAATTACTTCCGAAAAGTCGACCGTTTTTTTTTCTCTTTCTCGAAGCAACAACCCAAGAATTCCTCCGTTGGGATATCTGCTTTCCGGGATAAAAACAGCAGCAGCAAACAAAATCGAGAGAAATGACGGTTAGCGATTTTTCAGCTTAAGGGGTCCCATTTGCGTTGTTCGCCGCGCTTGTATTTTTTCGTCCATATTTCGAAAGTGTTCCTCCCGGAGGGCATTGGCTGGTACTTGGCGATTGGGTGAGTGGGTGGATGGACTTATCTTCGAGGTCGCCGCCCACACTCGACATGCCAAACTCTGCTGTTGCAGCCTTGAGCAGACATTGAGAGTGGCCACCCGAACTTGGAATATAAATTGCACAATGCTTAATTTAATTATTCTCTCTAATTGATGGTTTTCTGAGGCGGGTGGAAAACTTTTTGCTGACTACTCCTTCAAAGGGGCGGTGAAGGTTCGCCGAACCATTTTGACGGATTTTTTTGCAACCAATGATACTGCCTGCCAACTGGTAAAAGATAAAGGCTACAATTCAGCGTAAAAAAGAGGAAAGAAATCATTCATTTAAAATTCTTTTGTATCCCATATCTGCTGACGGGGACAAATGAACCGAGTTCGTTCAACCACAACAGAAAAATTCATTTTACTAAACAAAGTGAAAGGCATTGCAATTTTGATGGCAGATTTAAGAGAAAAAAATTAATACATAACGAAAAACATAGGGGAGAGTGGGGTATTAAGGGTCGCTTTTCTTTATTTACTACATATCTTCTTCAATGTGAAAGACAAAATGGAAAAGACAAATGGTTTTTTACATTTCTTACGTATCATTGAGTTATTTTTTAAAAAAATTAAATAAATAGTGTATTCTGAGTTCCGACTGTTAAAAAAAAAGTTTTTATTTAATATTTTGTAAAATGGTGAGGAATCGTGGGCTGCAGCTTAGTTCTTTTAGAAATAGAACACTTTCTTTTGCTAATAGCTCCATTTCTAGTAATCGGACATTCAAAACTTTGACAGCATTGTTGCTTGTTAAAAGTACTTTCTGACATTTTTTTTTCTCAAAATTAGAAATTTACGCGTTTTTGAGATATTTACGATGCAAGAGAGAAAAAAAAATGACACAGTTTCCTTCAAAATCCATCATTATCAAATTGATAGCTGACAAAAACGTTGAAAGTTTAAAGAATTACTGTGTGTGAGTGGTGGAAAAGTATGCAAACACTGTCAAAAATGTCCACAAAGTTCAAATCAAGATTGGGATGAAGCACATGGTCGGCAACTACGGTTAAGGGTCATCAAGGAAGCAATGTCTCATACCAGCATTTTTAAATTTTCAATTAGCGAAAAACTAAGGGTAGTTCGCTGAAAAGTCAAAAAAAAATTTCCTAACCTAACCTGTAATAACAATTTTTGCCAGTTCCAGAGCTCGTAAGCTGTAAAGCCGGTACCGAGCTTATGAGACAGATGATTTCTGATGGACGATAAAACTCAAGACTAACCCTGTTTCGAACAAATTCCAGCGTTTGATTCCTTTAACACGTCTGCTCGTGGCACTGTCCCTAGCATATGAAAGTAGGTATTTGCTGGTTGATTTGAAAAAAAAAAATGATTTGCCAAGATTCTGCTACTGTGGGAACCAACAACGATTTTCAAACCGAAAACTTTGGTTTTCGCTGTTTTTAAAACCCTAAAACCTGTAATCTTGTGAATACTCTTCGCAACCTACGATCTATACTAACCAATTATACTTCGAGTTCAATCTCATGATGGTTTTACTTCGTTATTGTCAAATTTTGCCAGCAGAAATTCCATTTAAAACGCTCAAAAAAGTGGCTCACAAATAATCAAATTAGTTGATTTCGAAATAGCTGCATCCAACTAATTGCCCTCATTTTTTTTAAAAAGAGAAGTATTGGACCGAAAAGTAGCAGCGCAAAAGAACGATATATTTAGACTCCTAAAATACAAATTAGATGAAGTACAAGTTGGTAAATCTGGTCAGTATCATGTCTGAAAAATGTATGCTGGCCGATGGGAGATACCAAGAATAAAGTTATTTTTTCCTTATAAAAATCGAAAATGAAAAATTCCTTTTCCATATGAAAGAGCAAGATAAAACTCAGATAATAAGCATATGAGTATATTTTGTTATGTACTTTAACTTTCCCACTGATGAAATTTGCGAGTCCTTGTTTAGTTATGTAATTTTATTGTTTAGCCACTTGAATTAAAAAAAGCATAATTCAACAAAATTTAGAAATATAGCGACGACGATGACAGTTGGATTGAGTTTTTTTTTTATCTCAACACACGGCTGAGATTTTCAGAGTCATGCGAGTTTCCCCACTCTTTTTTAAAATATTTTTTCAAAGTTTGTCATGAAGGCATTTATTAAGTACCACTTTTATAGTGAGAAGAGAGAATTGAATTATTGCAAGTAGCCCCAAGTTTACTACCTAAGTCCTAATCAGTGTCAAAATTATTCACAGTCGAGGCTCAATCTTCACGTTACTGACAGCATGCTGTCTTTCAAAGTCAAAGCTTGAAAAAAGCTTTCATATTTTAATCGTTCATTGCAAAAAAGCTTTTCCCTCTATTCAACTCGTGTCTTATTCCTTTCAGATTCATTTGAAAGGCGCCCCAATCATATTCAAAGGAAAATGATTGTTGTTTTTGTTCATGATTTTTTTTGCCGGTCCTGTGATGAATGGTTTCGTTTGAAGGGAGAAATTAATATGGGAAGGTTTGAAATGATTGAAGTAACTAAAACGGCATACAATACTGCAGGCATATGTCAATGTTTTAAAATCATCATTTTAAATTAAAAAAAGACAAACAATCTGAGATCGGATGATTTTCTGAGGATGTGCGTCATTAAAATTAGAACCGTATAATACTTCATTTTTTTTCTTATAAAAAAGTAACATATGTATGATATGAAGTGTTTCTGATTCAGTCGATCGGTTGTGGAAAATGCGGTAATACAATTAGAAATATTTGTAAATATATTGGCTCAAACAAGTTGATTACTCCCAAAGAGTTATTTTCAATCAAAGCAATCAAATAACTGATAGGAAAAAAACAAACTACAAGTTGTTAAGACATGCGAAAAGACAAGTTCTATTTAAAAGTTTCGGAAAAATGTAAATATTCGGTATTTGTTGAAATACTATCCTCTCAACTTACAACTCGGAGAACAACTCAAATGACAATCCGGTGGACAATCTGGACGATAATTTAGCGAGGTTGAATGGTTCAAGAAATATTACAGAAATGGCTGCTGGAAAAATATCCATACTTCGTTTCAAAAACATAAAGCTCATTGGAATTATTCTTAATTTAGGGTTATGTCTTTTTAGGTTCCGTTGGAAAATGCCTTAATTCAAACTAACATTTTGGATCATTCTCTTAATAGAAGTTTTGAACAATTTTGTTTAAGGTAAGCTTTTAAATATTTTCTATTGATTTAGGAAAAAATTCATAATTATCGTATTCCATGCGAATCAAATGTGTATGTCAGTCCAGTCAGAGATTTTGTGTTGAGTGATAAATCTGATACGAAAAGTAGGATTATATATAAAATAGGCAAAAACTTCTTGAACCATAGAAGAAGATATGAACAAGAGTTACAGCAATTGTTTCTTACGGGGTTTCCTGTGGTTTAATTTTTCCTTTTCACTTTGCAAATTTCGGTGATTTCTTGACCATAATTTCTGTCCAGTGCTAAATAAGTTAAACATATGAGATCTCGTTCTTTGTCAATTTCGTTTCTTTCTTGGGGCAGATGGCATGGTTCCCTTGCACAAGAAATCAAAAAAGAAATAGATTTTGTCAAATTTTTAAATATTTGTCTTGATTTTTTTTGGGTCTGATAATTAATTTGACGATATTCTCTGATATTGAACTGATTTAAGCTTCTTATTTTGTAGTTTGATCAATGGATATTATGGAAGTAATTATCATAAAAAGCTTTTTTAATTTAAAGAAATAGTATTCTGAATCAGAAATTTATCACTAATACTGAATCGATTAATGGACATCTCATAATTCAAAATTTGAACTTCACAACAAATTGTTCAGCAATCTTAATTATTGAAATTAATGAAATGTTGTCTTTACGATTGCAAATAAATAAAAACAAGCAAATAATAGTAGATTATTTATTTATTTCACGTGGCTTAGAATTCAAAACAAAAGCTGAGTTTAAATTTTAAAAAATAACTTAACGGATATTTCATGAAAAAAAGTGTTTTTCAAAAACTTAAATCTAGCCAAATTAAAAAAAACGTATTTACAAATCTTTAAAAATTAATCAAAACGAATTAAATTATTTTACAGAAACTCATCTACTCCTGATTTTTCCAATCGTAAAGGTTTGGGATTTCTTCCTGGAGCAATTCTTTATTGAGTTTCGCCACCAAAATATTTTGTAGTACACCTCCTCCAAGGTTAGAGCGATGGGGAGAAAGCACCAAAGCTAACGCACTAAAAGCTCGTTCGACGCTCACTTGGTTTGATGGAGTAGCGTAAACCACCATGGCAATTGCGTAGAGTTCTGGGTGGGTTTGCTTCCAAGCTACCCAATGGCTGTAGACATCATATCGATGATTCTGCCTTGGCTCCACATCAATGGCTTTCAGCTGTTGAAGAAAACTATTACCAACATTTTCTCTCTCGTGCTCAATAGCTCCACCAAAGAGGTCAGTCATAAAATCATCAAATTCATCCCTTTCAGAAGGAATGGCAGCTTGACTATCTACGTTCCCACTAGGATTTTGTATACGCTGTAGCCTCTTCCAAGTGTTTAAAACCAATTCCTGGAAAACTAAAAAAATTAAGGCTATAATTATTAAAATAAAAATCAAACTCACTTGAATTTCTTCCTTATCCCTTCTATTGAAAAGACCTGATCCTCGAAAATTGAACCGCGGGTCCATATATAACGCCATTTTGAATGCGTTAGATTGGCGCAGTTTAAGCAGCCGATCGTTGAGTGCTTTGTAAATATCATCAGCGAAACGGTTGTTCTGACATGATTTCACGTCTTTGATGGCCATCAACCATTGCAGATAGAATTCAGAAAGCGATATATGCGCTTTCTGCATTTTTGTAGTGCATTCGTAAAGTGGCTTGAATGCTTCTTCATAGCTTCTCATAAACTCCCATTGTTCATAAGAAATTTCTGAAATAAATTGTGTTTAAAATTAAATATGAAATTTTCTCGAATATACAATTTAATTTCTTACCAACTTCCGGAAACTGCTGCCCGAGTTCGATGAAAAATTGTTTTTGATCAATAAATTTTTTCATCATGACATAGATGCCACCCCAGCGCGTTGAGCCCCAAACCGGTGGGTACGATTTAGAACTAGCGTCGAATGATGCTTTGTATTTAATATTCTTAAATTTTTTAGCTTTTTCGGTGATCATTCTTACGCACTCATTAGATTTATTCACCAATCCCAGAATGGCGAGCTGGAGAGTGTGAACTGCACATCGTATCAAATTGACTTCATTTCTCAACTCATTTACTAGTTCCTCCATCAAATGACTCAATAACATGTCTCCATTCTCCTCCGGTTCAATCAATTTTTCAATGTGCGCTAGCTCATAATCTGACTGAATATTTTTGACCGCTGCAACCATGTTGGCACCGTTGTCGACTGTGACGGAAAATATTTGATCCAATGACACGTTGTAGTCAGTCAAAGTTCCCAAAATCACGTCCCTCAAAAAGCTGGCTGTTTGGCGTTCTCGTACTTCAACCATTCCTGAAAGTTGTTAAACTTAAAATTAATCTACGTTCAAAATGTTTATATAGTACCTACTACGCTACTACCTACGCAATATAAATTGAACTGCTATAGAGCTAAAACATTATATCTAAATAAACTTCTAAGGTAAACATTGGTATACTTACCAATCGTTCTGGTCACCATTCCAAATTTTTCGCTGTGGTATGTTGAATGGATTCCCAAAATGTGTCGATTCAATCTGCATGTTGAGTCCACTTGAAGTGAAATTAATTTCCCACGCATCTCGTCCTTGATACGATCCCGGATCCGGTTTGCGCACAAATTAATATGATCCTTTACCTTAGCCTCATTAAGGGTGATTTCAAGCGCTTCGGATATTGGATCAAAAATTTCTCTAAATCCTTCCCATTTCACAAATCTCAATGGAAGGTTATAAAATGAAATTAATTTTATGCATGAGGAGACCACTATCTGCCGGTCAATAGCCACCAAACGTTTTTGCACAGATCGTTTCTGCTTCACAGGAACTTCTCCCGAAAAGAATCCAGCAGCACAAGCAGATTCAAAATGTTGGGAACGGAAGTGGCGGATCATATTTTAGCAGTCGTATTTTGTTTGCACATAACTGCACCGCCTTTCTTTTTCTAGCAAACAATATGCCAAAGCTCCTTCACGCCGCACATACTTTCCGCACAGTTCGGCAAACGTTGGTCGTTTCCTAACACTCGAACTTGACGCACCTTCACTTTCCATTATGACTTCACTGCTGGACTTTCACCTTTCAAATGAATATGAATATTTCAGTGTAGCTCAGTCACTGAATAATGAAAGAGCTTTCTGTCAGTTACACTCATTTGATTGACGTTTCTCTCCAGTGTTCATTCAGACAGAAATGACTGACAGCATAAATGAACTCGAATAGCTTTGAGTATGGAAAAGCTTCACTGCGATTGAAAAGCGAGATGCGCTACATTGAGCTTTCGTTCCTTTCAGCTTTCATTGAATGAGACGAATATTTTGAACTGTGGTCCTAATAAAGTTCAGTTGTATATTTGAAGTCCTAGCAAACAGTCGTTTCTTTAGCTGTTCCTCCTGACCAGATAAGGTCAAGTCTGGTATCACCTCCAAGTTAAAAGGTCGTTGACCTCGTGAAGGTTAAAGGTCACAGGACGTGACATATAGAAAAAGAAAAAAATTATTATCGTCTTAAATTGTTTCAATAAATGCACCAATTTGGAAAAAATGCTAATTTGTATCAAATTATATAACTTACAGTGGCCGAAAAAGAATAATACCACTACACATTCACGTAGGAATGAGGGGAGGGGTTTAAGGGATTAAAAAACCGAACTAAAAACTCGAAACTCAAATGCATTTTCAATATTTAGATCATAGTTTTCCGAATATGAAAAAGGAAATTAAAAACCATTCTGACTCTTTGTTCACCTTTCAGATGCGAAAATCAATTTTCAAGAGCTAATAACTGGTGATCCAGAATTCAAAACTTAAAATCAGATTGATCATTCGAAATTGTTTTTTTTATTTGGATTTAAAATTCAGATTAAGAATTATAAAAGGAAAAATTGGATTAAGATTCAAACCAAAAAAAAAAATTGAATCTAAGATTCGTGATTGAAAGCCCTTAAAAGAATTTCACTTCTTGGATCATGTTTAAAAATTATGATCTGCAATTTTTACTTTGTACATTTCCAAAATCGTATTGAATTTTGCAATGAGATTCAATGTTTAAATTTTGAATTCAGGTTAAAAATTCGAATTCGAAATTACTATTGGAAATTTAGATTCAGATTCGGCTTAGAAATGAGTTTAATTATCAAAATTTTTCGGACTATTTCGTTAAAGAATTCAAACAGTAATAGATCGTTAACAAGATAGACGGGTAAATCAAATTCGAAATTTCAAATTTTGATTCCCAGTTAGTTTGTTTACCAAATGCTACTGAAAATCAAAAATATATTTGAGTTTATTCGATAGTTTTGTTTGGTGAAAAAACTGATTTTTTATTTAAATTATTTTAAAATATTATTCATTTATTCATTTTTTAATAAACAGTATTCACTGATAAAAAAAACATTAAAATCTTAAGGAAATACTATATTTTCTTGACGGATAGAGTAACTTTTTAAAATAATGCAATTTTTTCAAGAGCCAAATTTTGAACTAAAATTTTAAATTTGGATCGAGATCTTTTTCATTTAAAAAAAATTGATTTACAATTTTCATCGATGGAAAAAATCATTAAATTTTTCCGAGAAGTAGGTTAATTTATCTTACTTGATTGGAGCATAGAATTTTTTTTTAATAAATTTAAAGATTTCTTTAAAAAAATATTTTTGCCATAATCAAGTGACCTAAATCTCCCATATTCTTGAGCGAATAAAGATTATAAACTAGTTCCCTATGAGAAGGTCTTTCCTACGGTCCTGCCACTACATATGTGCTTTTCTTGTTAAAACATGAAAGATTGACATGCGTCAAAAATTTCTTCCACAAATTGCTTTGAATTGTATAACGGATAAGTCAAACATAAATATTACTTTTTTTTTTGATGGAAAATTTGTGATGAGTGCTTAAAATGTGAGAAAAGGATGAGAAAAGAGAAGAACCACCGATGTTTTTCTCCAAAATTTAAGTTATTTCTGAAAATTTATTTTGAATAAAGAAATAACTGCCTTATGGAGCGATATCATGTATTCCAGAGTTTTTAACGGGGGGTTTTCCCCTCAAGTACTCATGAACTTGTCATTTGAACTTATCAAATTACTTAATATCTGCATTAACATGATGAAAAAAATGTTCTGGGGTGAATTCGAATCAGAAAAAACAGGCCGGTATCCGAAATACCTTTATTCTTGTTTCAAGTCTTAGATGGCAGGACTTTCTTGATGTCAAACCAAATTAAGGCTCAGTATCGGTTTGATGATTTTAATTAGGCCCATCTTTATCATTTTGACGTGTCTTTCCAAAACAGTTTTGTTGGAGTTCACGTTAAAGAAAGCCTTTCTGAATGTGCATAACCTCACCAGCTCAAGAATTTAGTACCGCCAGAGTTTTTGCTCATCTCAATTTCCGAGACAATTTTAATAAAACTGATAGCCATCTGATCCATCGAACTTCATCCGAAATTTCATAATTATTGAGATTACCAATCCAAAAATTCCCTTTTTAGTTAGCTTGTTTGAATTCTTATTATTTGATTTAGTAATCTTAGAATGTCTAAGCTTTCCACCTGGTACAAAGAACTTATGTCATGACCAGAATAAAATAAATACCTGAATTGAAAATGGGCCTCAATTGCGATCAACAGCATGATGGTGCTGCCATCTACTACTAAAAGCTGGAAAATTGGTTTAATTCAACTTTTTTTAATGGAAGGTATGTATATGAAGAGTTCTACCAGTTTGACAAAGTATTATTGCTCAAATTTTAAATTCGTGAATTCCTGGGATTAACTCTTAAAAACCCTTTAAAACCTGTTGAAATACTTGAAATCGTCTTAAAATGCAGTTATAAATTCAAATAGTTCAAAGAAATAATATCACACACTTAAACATATTAAATTTAAAGATCTTATCTCGATTTAGTAGAAAAACATAGGCGGTTTTTTTTTGCTCCATTTTTCATATTTTTGGTCCTCAACGCCAATTGTCCCATCGAAAAAAAAGTGAATTTATACTTGAGTTTGAGTTATCCGTTGTACAATTAAAACAAACCGTAGCTAAAAATGTTGACGATTGTCAATCTTTCATGATTTAACAAGCAAAGCACATGTTGGTAATATTCTTGTTTCGGTCACTGTATATAACCTGACTTTTCAAAAATACAGGTCGGACTCGATTATCCGGAGTATCGATTTTTTTTTTTTCACTCCGGATAATCGAATCTTCCGGATAATCGAATCATAATAAAATGTTTTTTTTTTTCAGTCTGAGGACGTTAAATTGTAATTTTTTTGTGCATTATTTTTGAAAAATGCAGTGGCGTATAGCCAGAAATCATTTTTATAGGAAAAAGGGGTAAAGTCGTGATAAGAAAAAAAACCAATATGTAATATTAAACAATTACTAGTTTCACTTTACCTTGAACTGACACATCTCGGAAGTGATTTTTGTTCTCATGCTTCGTTATTCAATGAATGAATTTGTTTTTAAGCTAAAATAAACGAGAAGTTTCCTGACAAGAAATATTAATTTTATTTAACCAAAATGAGAATGTAACAAAAAAGAATATCAAAAGAGGAACATACTGAAATAACACCCTAGCTTAAGTCCCTCTATTTCTTACTACTTTCATGTTTGTACATTTGATCATACTTTGTAAATAAACTAAAATACATTTCAAAATCCACTCATTTTCAACCGAAGACAATCGATAATTAATTAAACTAGATAATAAATAATTAACCCGTTACTTCCCACGAATTTTGTTTAAATATTTGAACAACAAAAAAGCTTTTGTAAGGAAAGAGCTTGAACAAAAGTTGTTTCCCATGGCCTCAAAAGTTGAAACTCGTTGAAAAAAGTTTTTGATTGTTTCAATAGTTGCTAGATTGTTTATCAATAGTAACTATATCTAAATTTCAAGAAGGCTTATAGACAAGCACAATGAGTACACAAGGAAGTTTATACAATTATTGACTGCATCATAGTAGATTTACAAACTTGATAAAGACGCAAATGTTTTGGATCACTTGTGCTACCATGGGATGTAGAGAGTTAAACACATTGACAACTCTTATTCTTACCCCTCCTGTTCCTAGCTACGTACTTGCTTGACCACATATTTATATTATGTATTATAGAGTTAATGAGTTTGATCTTGAACAATACACTGTGGTTAACCGAGTTTTAATATGAAGTACAACTACTATACTAGTCCCTGAACCCCCTAACTCCGTCCAAAGCTGATAAAAATATTATTTTGTGAATTATAGTACTAAATTATTTAAAAAATCAAAATGAAAATAAAAAAAAAATTATTTTAAAATTCCGGAAAATCGAGTCTAAAATTCCGGATAATCGAACTCCGGATAATCGAGTCCGACCTGTATTATGATTTAAAAAAAAAATCAAATGAAATAAGAGCTTCAATTCTCAAATAAAAATTTTAAAACCGAATTTTTCAGTTTTGGTTTTTTAATCTCCTTATTTGAAATTGATTTTTTTTAAATTGTCTTTAAATAACATTTTTTTTTTACTTTTCAATCCGAAAAATGACTCTTTATGAACTATTCCAAATAAATGAGTTTTGGTTTTTCCAGTAAAGGAATAAATTTCAGATTTTTTACAATGATTGAAGATTGTATAATTAAGGATTGTAAGAATTCTAAGTATTGAAAACATTTTTGGCCCTCGATTTTTGGCACGGCCTTAGTTTTAACATTTTTCAGCAAAAAAAAAACTTTCAATTATCTTGAAATATCAAAAAAGGATTTTTGTGATCAATTTATTTTCAAAATCCATGCATAAATTTGTGCAGAAAAAATTGCAAGTGCATAAATTGGAATGTGAGCCCCCATTATAAAAAAAATGGAAAAGTTTCAGATACAATAAATCATTTTATTTTTTAAATTTTAAAGATAATCAACTGAAAGCTGTAAAATTGGTGCAATACTCCATGTTCCTCAGGTTTTTTTTTACAAAAAGTCGTCATCTCATTAGTTTAAATCTTAGATGTGTACCAAATTCGTTCAAAGTACAATAGTTTTATGATATGCTCACGCTCTAAAGAAACTGAAAACGCCCCGTTAAAATGGCGAAACTATGAATTTGAAGAAGCTTAAAATTCAAGTGACAAAATGTATTTTTATTTTCTTAAAAGATTTTTTTTTTTGTTTTAAGTAGTGGAAACGCTTTGCAGAAATCAATTTTAATCTTTAGATGTAATTATCGAAGTTTAATAAACACAAAGGATCGATTGCAGTTGAAATTATTATTCTTTTAATGAATTTAAATATTTTTTGTTGAAGTCAGAACATTCAAAATATTAGTTTGATAGTATTTATCCGATAAAAGTGAATTATTTATTTTTTATGGAAATTTTACAGTTGTTATCTCTCATGTCGATTTTTAAAAACAATTCAAAGAAACCTGCACGTAAAATTATCTTCTGCAAATTTCATATTTCAATGTTTTAGTTTTCACACCTTTGATTTACTGAAAAGTTAATTACTTTTAAAATAATTTTGAACTTTGTCCTACTTAGACTTTAAATTTGAGTCTCTTTTGAAAATTTTCAAGGCAAATCTAGAAGAATATCATCTTGATAAAAAAAAATCCATTCAGACAATACTAAAGGCTGCCCAGTCAGAATTACGCAAGACACTCATTCAAATAAATATGTTAAAAAAAATCGGATAATACTTATCTCTTTTCAAAAACGCTTGAATTCACCCATATCTTTTATTGATTCGCAAAACCAAAAAAGTTTAGTATTGAAGAGCGGCTGTTTAAGCACAAAAAACAACATTAGCATATACTGACTTTAAAATACTTAGGGCGATAATTTCATTCGATTTCAAAATCCAAATGAAGATTTAAAACGCTGTACAGCTTTGGTAAGAAGTGCAATGACATTTTCATATTATTTATTTATTATATACCATAACATAAACCATACAAAAAATATCATAAGAAAGACTTTCTACGCTTTAGAATGAAAATTAAGGTCCTGGAAGTGGTTTCTAAATAATTTAAAAAAAAAGCGTGATGAAATCGAAACAATAACCGTGATAAAAATGAGCGTGAATTTGGCAGGTTTCATGAAAATCACTTTCAATTTGTATAGGTTGTTTCACATTAAAGTTTAATTTTATTTGGAAGCCCCCACTCTCTTAATTCCGGCACCAAAAACCCTCACATGTTAAATTTCTAGATGATTTGACCAGCTGTTTCCAAGTCTTTAGTGAACACACAGAAAAACAGACAGACCGCAATGAAATAAAAGAAATATTAATTTTATATTTTTTGTAGGCTTCATTACAAATCATATAAAAAGATAATTCCGAAACAACCGCTCTAAAATGATAGCTGCAACTGGAGTTTCGAATTGCATTACAAAGCTGATTTATTCTCATTACGAACGTGAACCTTGATCTCTAAATTTATTTTATTACTTTATTATGCCAAACATGATCTATTTATAAAAGAATCATTTTTCGTATCTTAATTATAATATTTTTTTTGTAGTCAAATTCCCTCATAATGTATGGGAGCTCCTCTTTTCCTTCTCTATATACCAATGGAAGAAAGAAGGAGTCTCAAGGAGCCTTTCTAGGCACAATGTTTCCCTTCTGTTTGGATAACTGAAAAGATGGTGGGGTTTCAAATATTCAAAGAATCATTTCTTGTACTCAAATACTCTTCCCTGTCAAATTTGGCTCTATTTGCTCAAAAAGTTTTCGAGATGTGCACTAAAAGCTGTATGAAAGCCCCCCTCTCTCCAATCTGTTCACTGAAAAAAGGTCAGGTGTTATTTAATTATCGAAACATATTTCGTATAAAAACACATTCCCTTTAGTTCCATTTGCTTGATTAGTTCTCGAACTAGGTACAAAATTGTAAGAGAGCCTCCCTCATCCTTCTTTACTCCCCACTGGAAGGAAGGAGGGTTATCAAATATTCATGGAAATATTCTTCGTATCCGAATTCCATGCTGAATGTGATACAATTTGCTGTTTTTGAGCTACCCAAACACTTGTCTTTTTTTTTGGAAGAACCCCTTCCTTCATCCAGTGAGAGGGAGGCGTCTCATTTTGATAATTCATTTAAAATTTCGTTTACATTCACAATTTTTCGTATTCAATCATAAATTTTAAAAAAATGTCATAAAATCTTCAAAATAGTGAGCCAAATTTGTGTAATGAAGTCTGTCGTAACAAAATTAGAAAATAATTTTCACGATGGAAAACTTTTTAAAACAATGCATTTGCTAAAGAGTTTTCTAATTTGAGCGTTGAAATTTTATTTAAAGAAAAAAAGCATCTAATTTATTGAAAGACAAATTTTTTTTTTGCCCATATCAAATATATAGAAACTTTCAACCTCTTGAGCAAATTTTTTTTGAATTCGTGCAGCTTTAATTGTATCAAACGGGTTTAAAAATAAAATTGAAAATTTGAGTTTTCTATCAGCTCTAGATTGATATTTGAACAATCAATTGATATACTTAACTCAAAATTGATAATGCTTGCGCTTAATCCCTCTAATCCGGAGGGCCTGATGGTACTGAAGTTTTTTTTTAAACTTTGTTTTCTGTTTTAATCAAGTGAAAGATAACTTAAAAGAAAAACCTAATGATGTTTTTGGAAGATAAATAAATTCTTCAGAAGCTTTTTTTAACAAAACATTTCTAAAAGCTAGAAAGCGAGCAAGGAAACAGGAAGCTCTTCGTTGAATGTGTGCACATAGCACACACATCTTTGATGATTGTTCAAGAAAATTTGTCTTTCCATATTAAACACCACCCCTACCTTATATTAGGAAGATAACTTTCACGAAAACTAACCGCTCGAACTCTGAGAAACAAGAACGATTAATTACCGTGCAATTTATCATCATCATTCTCGGGACGTTATCAAACTGATGCTTAAGCAGCTTCCAGTTGGTACCTCCGAGAAATTAGCAACCTTGAACGAAGTTTGCTGAAAGCAATAACTTTTACTCCAAACCAAACCAACCAAAACCCAAAAGCGAGGAGGCACTCATCATTTCTGTTTTAATTTCTGTTTCACTTTCACAGTCCCACCGAAGATAACGCACGTGACCTCCGGCGGCCATTTGCAGGTGCGGAAGGGTTCCCCAGTAAGGTTGGAGTGCTCGGCCACCGGTAATCCGATGCCAAACATCACCTGGACTCGGAAAAACAATCTCCTTCCGAATGGTAAGCTTCGCCTCTAACTCTTTGGGCAGTAAAAAGTGGTTCCTACCCTCACCACTTTTAAAGGGGAGGGGCTGGACAGATTTAAAAGTTTATCTCAAACAAAGCAGAAAAAAATATCCTCTTCCAGCTTCAGGGGGTGGAAACGGTGCTTTTTCGGGGTTATTTGTGGTGCAGATTTTTAACTGGAACCCGTTTTTCTGTTTTTTCTCTTCACTTTTTTCTGGCAACTTGTTTGGACGACGCCAACATCATCAGGCGAGGAGCAGTACACTTCGTCGGTTTACGTAATCGAGAACATGGACCGGCACAAGGGCGGCACCTACATCTGCACGGCCAACAATGGCGTCGGCCAGGTGGCAACCAGCCAGATCATCCTACACGTGCTGTGTGAGTATTCGTTCAGCTTTTTTTTCTCTTTCTGCCGTCTCAACTCTTTATTTTATTTATCGTCTGCAAAAATGGGGGTAATTGAGAAAAGTTTACTCTAGCAAGCAGCCTGAATCCGAAATATTTTTGTTTATTGTTTTACTCAACCCAGATTTCTGCAAATGGCCTGAAGGTATTTCTTTGATCAAGGGTAAGCAGTCTTCGATGCCTGTTTGGGAAATTGTCTAGACGCAAACATAAAACTCGGCCGCTGTTTGGCGTTTTTCTATAAGATCGACAAACAAATATAAAAGAAAGAGTTCCAAGGTCAAATTTTGAAAACAACTTTGCTTTGGGCTCCGTGGTCAAAAACAATAGGGAGAAAAATGTGGGCGAAATTGTAGTTACCTACACTTTATCTTAAACCCAAACATACGAGAATTTTCCTTCTAACCAATTCAAGAAAAAACAACGAAGTCATGGCAAGTTCGACGAATACATTAAAGAACAAACAAAACAAACAAAACAAACAAAACAAACAAAACAAACAAAACAAACAAAACAAACAAAACAAACAAAACAAACAAAACAAACAAAACAAACAAAACAAACAAAACAAACAAAACAAACAAAACAAACAAAACAAACAAAACAAACAAAACAAACAAAACAAACAAAACAAACAAAACAAACAAAACAAACAAAACAAACAAAACAAACAAAACAAACAAAACAAACAAAACAAACAAAACAAACAAAACAAACAAAACAAACAAAACAAACAAAACAAACAAAACAAACAAAACAAACAAAACAAACAAAACAAACAAAACAAACAAAACAAACAAAACAAACAAAACAAACAAAACAAACAAAACAAACAAAACAAACAAAACAAACAAAACAAACAAAACAAACAAAACAAACAAAACAAACAAAACAAACAAAACAAACAAAACAAACAAAACAAACAAAACAAACAAAACAAACAAAACAAACAAAACAAACAAAACAAACAAAACAAACAAAACAAACAAAACAAACAAAACAAACAAAACAAACAAAACAAACAACTCAAAGAAATACAAACATGAGAAAATTTACTTGTTTTATGTCCTAGGCCCAAGATTGTTAAATTTTTTTTTTAAATCTTACTTCAAGTTGATTTTATATTGTTATTTAAAATTTAACTGAGTGTGTCGCTTGATTGTTGCAAATTCAAATCAAAACTGACTTTAATTTGTTCAAAATATGTTTCACTTTGAAGATGAGGTTAATGTGGGTCAAAAAAGTTCAAAAATTTTGGTAAAATTTGTTTTTTTTTAAGAACTTTCGTATTTTTATCTGAAATTTGTTCATATTCGTTTCAAATATTTTTTATATTACAAATGTTTCTATCCTGTTTTAAATTTTCTACATTTTACCTGCTATATTCGAAGAATTCAATCTATCGCTCTGTTTTTACAAATTTATAAGCAACTTTTTAAATACAGATCCCGTTCGTTTTTGGAAACATTCGATTTTGGCAGCATTCGATTTTGGCAACATCCGATAATGGAACATGTGCTTAAATCGAACAGTTTTGAAGAACAACATTTTATAGGATAAAATATTATTAATTTGAAAAACAAATTCAAACTTAAAAGTAAAAATAACGAAAAATATCTTAAAAGTTATGGACAATTAAAAAAAACATATATAACAAAAAAAACCTATTATCAGCAAAACAAAAAAAACGCTTGATGTATCAAAAACATGAAAAAAAAGGAATTTTTAAAATATATAAACAACTGACTTGAAATTAGTTAAATGATAATTTTAATAATTTTTTGTATAAATAATTTAAAAAAAAAATGAGAAAAAAATCAGCTCGATTTTAGCAACATTCGATTTTGGCAACACAAAATATTCGGAGGTGTTGCCAAAATCTGACGAGGTAACAATAAATTTGTATCATATCTTGTTGTGAACGAAATTTCAAGTTATTCTGAACCATTTTTTGAAAGCTTCATGCTTTGTTTACACTTTTAAAAGTGATACCTATTATGTTATTCCAATTTGATAAATGATTATTTTTTTCCAACTTTTTCCTCATTTTGATTCACATTTTCATTTCATCATATTGAGGAACTGTTTGTTTCAATAACAACTGTTTCCAACATTCTATATTTGAATACTTAACAAACAAAATATTTTTTTTATAGTAAATTTGTTTTTTTTTATTATGAACGTGTCAAAAAACAATCCAAGGGATAAACGATTTGTTAAAATCCGACCGTTTGGAGATCAAAGACATCTTTCACAGCAAATTTCTGCTAAAAAAATTTACAAACATAAAATGTTGTGACGTGAATTTATTAATTTGCGCTGTTACCTAGCTGGGTTTTAATGGATTTCTATAAAATTTGATGTTTCAGAATTGTCTCGTCATTTTCAAAGAAAATCAAAACTTTTTTTGTTAGAAAAAACATAAAAGTTTCCTGGTTAAGTTTAAAATTTTCTTTTTTTTGTGACTTGATTTCACTCATTTGCCAGTCGTAATTTACAATCGATCGCTTTTAAATTCTCTTTAATCACACAAAGAAGCAGTATTCGTTGGCTTAAAAACGTATTATGCATAAAGTGAATTCATTTTTTCATTTATTTGTGTTTTTTTAAAGGCCAAAATTTACACTTCAATCATCAAAAATTAAAAAAAAAAATCTTTACTATACATAGAAATGTTGAAATTTTTTTTTCTCTTATTCGAATACGGGTAAAAATAATTTGTGAGCGACAATTTTTTCTTTCATAACATTTTCTCCCATGGTAGAGTTTTTTGACAAGATAGTAAATTTCTCGCCTCGTAAAAATATTTTGGATCGTATATTGCTCATCCGTCCAAAAACCAAATTGCCGTTCTAGAAATTTAAACTTATTTTAAATTGACCAAAATTTCTTTGTATTATAATTTTTGCTTTCCTACGGTAGATATTTTTAGCCCCAAAGTGATTTTTCCTCGTCTCGTCAAGATCTTTTGAACTGTGTTTTGCACATTTCAAATCAAAATTTCTTACATATTTGCCCAGTCTTCTTTTGAAAAAATTTACTTCAAAATTAAAAAAAAATAAAGCTTTGTTTCAATTTTGTATAAAAATTTTCTTTCATTTATTTTATACTTTTTTAAAATTATCTTAAATTTGATTTAATGTGTCATGAACTAATCTCGAGTTTTTTTTGGAATTCTTCCTCAATCAACGATTAATTTTTAAATTAGTGGCAGTTGAACATTAAAACTATGATTATTTGTTCTGTTCATTCCCCGTTTGTTTGAAATTTTGTTGAAATGTGAATACAACTCAATTTAAAATTGAAGCAAATTTATCAATTTTATTCTGAAACTTATCTGAAAGTTTTCTCAAATGTGTTTGAAATATGTTTTCTTTCTTGATTTATTCCTCACTTATCCGGTAAAATTAATCTCAAATTTTATTTTTATTATTTCATTTTAGTTTCATTCAATCATCTATATTAAGTTTCTATTATTTGCCTTTTTATCATTATAAATTGTTATTCTTATTTATTTCAATTTTGTCCTATGTTTGTTATGAGTTAATTTTTAATATTTATATTTTTTTTTAGCGGACCACTACACTCCTTCAAACTAAAAGGATCATTTGTGCCCCCTGGTAATGGACGCTTCTGTTCTCAGCACGTCTGGCAGCAACGAGGAATAACAAAATAAAACGCGAGCAAAAATTTAATCATGCTGAGAACTCAAATGTTTTATTATAGTGCGGGGAAAAGTAATGATAATAATAAATTAAATACTACATGGATTAATAAATCTCAAATTTGGTTTTATTGTTTCATTTAATTCTTCATAAAGTTTCTATAATTTGCCCTTTTATTATTTTTAGATATACTTAAATTTTGTTCTTGTTTATTTGAATTTGGTCCTAGGTTTGTTTTAAGTTATTTTTTATTATTTTTTTTTTGTAGCACATTATGTCATAAGAAAAGAAGAAAACTGGTATCTGATCGGCAGTTTTTAACGATTGAATTTCTCTTTTAATAGCTGTATTACTTTGATTTTAAACGTGGAACGGTTGTTGGTTGTTTTATTTCATTAGGAAAAGCGTTGTACTTTGTTACACCAATAAATGAGATTCTTCTTTGACCTAAGGAAATCAGGGATCCACTTCGTTGTAGAAAATCTGACTTGCGAGTGTTATGAGTACGCAATCCAGTTTTAAAATTAATGTTTTGATTACTGTAATTGGTGTGTAAATTGTCATAGACTTATACATATAAAAGTTTGTAAATCACAAAGCTCGTTTGATAGAAGAATTTTATGAGATCTTAAGTAGTAGAACTGTTGGCTAAGGAAGAGCAAAGGGAGTCTATAATATTTTTCAAGCATCTATTCAGGGGAGTTTGAAGTATTTGGAAATATGACAAGGAGGCTCTTCCCCGTATCATAATAAGATAGTTAAAATGAGAGTGAAAAAACGTAAAGTGAAATTTCAATAAAACATGTTGTGACACAGAATTACTCAATTTCCATAGGATGTCACAAAAAGGAGAATTTTATTCTAGATATTTTGTGTGACGACTCCAAGAAAGAATTTCATATAGGTTGATCCCTAAATATTTCAAGCGTTTAACAATAAGATTTCAATTTATCGTTGGGTCATTATTCGGTAGTAATCTTTTATGTGAAGAATGAAATAACATGTTTTTGGTTTTAGTATAGTAATTGTATAAAATTTTTCTTAATCAAAAACAACCAACATCGAAAATTTCAGATTTCGAATTTGAAGTTTTTAAATCTTTCTCAAAATGAATGACAATTATTTGAAAACTGTCATGCCGTATGCATAAAATTACTCCAAAACAATCTTCAACACTTTGAAAGCATTCTTAGAAATATCTCTAGTTTTTTTTAAAATGTTTTGGATTAATTTGATTTAATGGATCATTGAACAGTTCAGTTAAACTTTGTTTCAATTTTTAAATTGCTCAATCAGTATTTTTTATATTTCTCTTAAGTCCATCTTTATCAGACTTCAATCCTGTTTGAAAAATTCAATCAAGTTTGATTTTTTTTATGCTTCGGAACTGCTTTGAAAATGGTTTCAAATTGATTCAAAATTGTTAGGAAAAAGTATCAAAATTATGCTGAATTAAGTTTTAAGTTGTTTTCAAAGCATTCCAACTAAATAGTTATTAAAAATTGAGCTAAAATGATTTCAAAATCGTCATATTGTTACAAAACTTGGTCTTACTGATTCTAAATGGCTTAAAAACTATTGGAAAATGAAGTATGATCTCAAAATTATTTAAAAATAATAATACAACGGTCTGACAGTTGAATCGAATTTCATAAGTTGTTTGTTTTTGTCTGAAAATTGATTGGCAAGTTTATTTACTTTAACCGAAGTTGCTTAAAAATGCACTACGAATGTTTCCAAAATATCTCAAAAAAGTTTCAAAAATCTTTCAAAAATCTTTTGAAAATTTCTTACGAAACCTTCAAATTTTCATCAATTTTCATCAAAAGATAACTACATTATTGTCTTAAAAATCAAAAGTAGAGGAGGTAGTAATTTGGCAAATATGCGGTCGTAAACGTTGAATAACGATAATTTTCTTTTGGCAATGTACTGCCGTTCCAAGCAAGATTGTTTCATGTGGAAAAACGTGCAAACGAGAAAAACGTGATTGAAATATTAGATATATTTCCAATTTTTCTCTTAAAATAAAAATTTACCAACAGTTTTTTCGTAGTGAACAGTTCAACTTAATCATTTTACAATGTTTTCTGCCAAAAGAAATTACATTTCTTACAAAAAAAAAAAACAAAAAATTAGAGCCAAAAATGCTCGGTGTGACACATTTGCGTAGAATCAGAACGCGTACCGATGCTAGTTCTACGCAAAACTGTCACACGGCTACAATTTTTCTATCATTTTCAAAGCTCGTAAAGTTAATATTTTTCCCAAAAACTCAAGTTTAATCGCAATTTGAGAAATTCGCTCCACTTTGTTTATAAAAATGTATAGTTGAGCATGATTCCTGTAAGAAGTGCCTACCGAAAAGTGTTTTGTGAAAATTTCTCTGAATAAAACACTTAAGGCTTCTCGCTCCGACTCCGCCCTCTATTTTAGTGTTCTTTTAGTGAATAACAATAAATTCAACAGTTTATACTCATCTTAACAGATTTTTTTTCAATTTTTTTATTTTTTCATAGAATTTACATAGAACTATCAACATAGAGACAACCACCTTGATACAAATTTCGTATAACTTCAAAACAAAGTATACTTTTTTGTGTTTTAATTCGAACGTTAACACTCAAAGAAACCGTTTCCAGCAAAAAAGTGGAGATGACCCAAAGGTCACATGGGATAGTCTTGCTTGGAATGGCAGTGTAGTGCTTGAATAAAATTTGAAGTCGTTTGAAATATTTCGACCCATGATCTGTATACGACAATTTCAAAACGTGACAGTGTCAAAATGAAAAAAAATTTATTATGTGACATAATCCAACCATGTTACATAATTCAACCAGGTGACATAACCCGATCCTGGAACATAATCTGTCCTTGTGACATAATCTGACCATGTGACATAATCCGACCATGTGACATAATTGGACCATACAATACAATCAGACCATGCAACATAACCCGTCCGTTTGACATAATTTGACCACTGTTAAACTGACATACATAACTCTGCACCACATTTCCATCAACCAAAGGTTCGTGTCTTAACTGCTTAGTAAGTGATTAATACACTGGTTGCGATGGAGCGCTAGCATTCAAAAATTACTCCACGTGTTCTAATGACACGTAGGAAAATATATAGAAATTTCATTATCTACCAAGCATTTTTAGAAAGGTTCAATTATTCTGCGTGCAAAAGTATAAGTTGCTATGGTGTTCAATTTTTGTTATGTTTTTTCCTTGTGAAAAAGGTCCCGATGGTTGAAATATACTAGATTCATTGAGCTTTGAAATTTGAGGAACAATATTTGAAACGAGCCTACATATGAAAACTAATGCTTCATATTTAAAAAAAATAAAAACTATTCCAATTAATAGGATATTAAAATTTAAAACATAATTTCGTAATATGATTGAATTAAAGTTAAACAGTTTTTAAGAATTAATTTTAGCAAATGAATTAAAAGTTACAGATTTAAACACTTTCTAAGCGAAAATGTTCTTTATCTTATTGAGGAAAAAATCACAGTTCTTTAAAAAAGGATCTCCTGGTGAACGATTTAGTCTTGGCATTTTATTAGAGAACAGGGCCGTAGGAAGAACCGACTCATGGGGGGGGGGGGTTTTGATGACTGATTCTTATCAATGATTTTTTGCCCAATAATGCACGAAAACAAAAAAAAATAAAAAAATAAAGTTTGTAACTATATGGTTGTTTATTTTTAAGTACTTAAAGTTTTCGTATTAATTGTAATTTTAGAAAATTGGTCCTAAACCTAAAAGATGAGCTAAATTCACTTTCATCGATGGTTAAAATCTTTGAATTTGTTCAAGAGTCTGGTAGATCAAACTTAGTTAATTTCGTTTTAAAATAAACTTTTTAAGGAGAGTCTTTCATTTCTAAAAAAACTTATTCTATACTCAAATCAAAGAAGCTTAATCTTCCAAACGATTTTACAAATTCAAAGATTTTATCTTTTGATGAAAATAAATCAAATTAAAAAAAAATATGCGATTAAAAATCATCAGATTTTCGGATCAAATTTTAATGAACCAAATCATAGATTTTAGTATGAAACTGCAATACATTGCGGACCAAATACGAGATCTCTCGTTTTTTTCGCTTGCCACTAGTTTATTAACATAATTCAAATGAATCTTATAACAAAATCTCATTCTACAAAATGTAACATAACACAGTATTTTGTTCATTGGTTCCTGAAACTTAAAATGACAAATTTTAGTGTCCTTAATATGTTAATAATGTTGAACAATACACTGGAAAAATATTGAATTCTTTGCAAAATTTTTAGGTGAAGATATTTTTTAACAGTAAAAATTTTCGTAAAGAATCGGTTCCATAATGAAAATTCGTAAGATGATTTTTTTTTTAAATATTTGGGTTTTGAGGATAACAAAAAAACTGAAATTCTACCTCTTATTTGCGATTTTCAGCTGAATTCTATTTACAAACTAAATTTGTATAAATAATTGAAATCTGGAAATTGAATTGACAAGCAATTTTAACACATTAAGTAAGAACCGCAAAGACGAGAAAACCAGATATTCGGCATTCGGTATCTCAGAAACCCCTGAACTAAGTTTTAAAAACTAAGCATTTTTAAGTAACGGCAATTGATGTGTTCAATTTTGTCCAATAAAGTTTAACACTTGAATTCAGTCAATTCGAGTTAAACTTCGAAGTGTAGCACACTGTTGGCAAGTGAAAAAACGATATTTTTCGTTTGGTCTGCAATATGTTATGTTCATGATTTTCGCATTGCTCAACAATTTATGTAGATTGTAAAATTTATTTACAAGCTAAATCTTTTTCTTTATTTTGAATCTGCATTCTGAATATGAATTCTAAACCTGAATTCTAAAATTGTGCTTTGAATTTGTACCCAAATTTCCATACGATTTCCGAATCTTATTCCAGATTAGAATTTAATGAGCAAAGTTATAGAGCCGTTATTCATGAATTTATTATTTAAATTCTTTGGTTCAGGTTTAATCCAAATCTACTTTTTAAATTATTTATTTTTAATCTGCATGGTGAATCAGAATTAAAATATAAATTTTACAAAGATCTGAATCTTACTTTTAAATTTTGGATTGCCAATTTGAAGCTTAATTTTTTTTAAATTTTGTGTAAAAACTATGTTCAAGAATTTCGAATTATAATATAAAACAATTTTTTTTTCATATTCAGAAAACTATTATCAAAATATTGAAAATGCACCAGGATTTCAAAGCAACTTTTCATTTCTAATTTCTTATGATTATTCGAACTAAAAATCATCAATCCTGAACTGGGTACAGAATCCAAAATTCGAAAAACTTTACCATAAATACACTTTTGGTTATGGGAATTATGGAATCAGAACCTCCGAATTCGAAATTCAATATTCAGACTTGAATTTCAATGTTAAAGTGAGAAAACTTTGAAAAAGTTTAGCAGAATTTTGGATTCGGATGTGGGTTTTTAGGTATTGGCATTAGTTTTTCTAGATTGTGACTGTTCGTTAACCTTACTCTGTTATCAAAATTTGGTTCGTTCTAAATTAAAAATTTTGAGTGTAGAGTAAAATCTCTCGCTTGCAAACCCCTCCCCCCCCGTTCCTACGGCCACGTTAGAGAATATACTTTTTAGATGATCTGAAATTTCTTCAAATTTCCCCTTTGGATAAAATTTTCAAAAGATCATACACTCTTCTTCAATTAGAATGGAATTGATCCGATACATTTAAACTCTGATTGAAAATAACTGAGTTACATAACTCTTCATAAAAAATATTTGCAAATTGTCAAATGAAAGTTGGATGATTTCCAAAAAAATCGAAATTTAGCTATTGGTATCATTACATGATCGGGAAACGAAGCTTAGGGAGTGATGAGCTAGTTGGCGCAAGAAGCTCTGGGCGATGAATATTTTTCTCCTACGCAGGGGGATTTATATCAGCTTATCAGTGATTTGACCATGGTGCATAATCCGACTCTGGAACATAATTTGACCACGCAATAAAATCTGACCATGCAATTTATTTCAGCTGTGTAACAAAATCCGACCATACAATTTAATTCGACCACGTGACATAATCTGACCATGGGACATAATCTGACCATATGACATAATCGGACCATGCAACATAATCCGTTCGTGTGACATAATTTGACCATGTAACATAATCCGACCATACAACATGTTCCGACCATGTGGCATAGCCCGTCCGTGTGATATAATCCGACCACGACATCATAATCCTTTAGATGTAGTGTTCGTTGAAGAAGCTTTTTTCGTGAAGAGAGTTCCGTTCTCAAATTCTGATTATCCCCCTATAGTGATGCCGTAAGACGTAATTCTAAGTCAAAAAAGGCCTCTTTTTAAACGGAAATAACTGTATTAATTTTATTCCTTAACTAGATCTTAACTCAAAAATTGTGTAATTTTAAGGCCTTGGCCCAAGATCGGATACCATAAATTGATGAATCTTCTCTCAAAACACCCCGATGCAGTTCCTCTTATTTAAGACTCATGCCTCCTGCGGAGTAAAATTCTTTAAAAAAATTAACAAAAAAAAGGAGTTTCCCTTATCTCTTCTCAATTCTGATTTATAAAGAACAGTTAGAGGCAGCCTTTTGAAAAGACTCGTCTTCATACCGAAATCTAATATTTCTCAAAAAAAAAATCGTATCATGTATTGGCTAAAATTAACCTGGTGTTATTGCGTTTAGGTAGAATCTTATAGTGGCTCCAGAGAGTTGTAAAAGGGAGGGTTTTTCATATTTTTGAAAAAGCATTGTTTTAGCACTCTTATTTTGATAAACACTGAAAAAAAATCAATCTAAACAGTACCGCAATTAGTTAGTAGAAGTTTCTTTTTTTTTAATTACAGCTTTATATTCGAATAAATCATCGAGAACCTTATCGTGGTCAACAGTAATTGAAAAGTAAACCAAGCATTTAACGTCGTCGTCGTCGTCGTCGGTAGCAAAATCTTGTTACAGAACTGATTTCTGCATACATTAAGCTGAGGGAAAACAGACTTGTAGCGGTAGATATTTGACCTCATCCGTACGGCACAAATTACGAGAAGCCTTCGTGTTTGTGGTTAGGAAAGAAATTGTTTTTTTGAAACACCGCACACAAAAAAGCGAGAGCCTTGTTAGGGGGCTCGAAATGGAAAACATGTTCACTTGTAGCAGGCCGCCCTGATTAAGTGATAAGTACAGGGCTCTGCTAAGCTGAATGCAAGGGTGTGAACGGCTCGGTTCAGACTTTCTTTACTGTTGTTGGTTGAGGTTTTGGTCGATAAAAAACCGTTTGCAGTTAATTAGTCAAGACGAGTTGTTTATTCGTTTGACTTTGATTTTTTTTTTCCCTTATGAAATCTAAATAGAGTTCAAGTTGTTTCATACTTTTAGGTGAAATTCGCCTTGCTCCTCAAGAGCTTTGAATTCTAATTACGTCCTTTTGTAAATGTATTCTAAGAAGCACATGTGTCTGACCTCTTAGCTTGAAGTTAAATGCAAAGCCTTGCAAATTAAAACCAAAGCTGATTCCGTGACACGGTAGTTGGAAGTGGTTTTTTATTACCCAGGTGTATGTGTAACCTAACATCCGTTTGATATGCACGAAAAGCCACTGAACATGCCCTCTTGAACGACTTGGAATTTACTCCAGTAAACAGGAGCCGCGGTTTTCTGCTTTGGTCGATTAAAAAAGGCACGCATATGTCGATGTTGCTTGCGGATTACCATATTTTAATGGTTTCATCAAAGTGGTAATTTTCCATTAATCCAGATCTTGTTATAACCTCAATTTAGAAATTTATTCATAACACATCAAGACATTTTTTGAAGCAAAAGTTTTATAAATGTACTTCATGTGAAAACTCTGTCTCCTGTAATCAAAACTTCTATGAACTTTTTTTTTTTCATTGAGCACAAAAACAATAGAACGTGCAACTCATACTGAACAAAACTGTCGAATCCGTTTTGTCACTGGCTCAAACTTTTTTCCCGTCTGTATTCCGGCAAGCATCAATGAGTTGCAGTCGATTTATAGAGCGCAAGAACAATTTATTCTCCTTTATTCAACTTTGCAGCTCTCAGTCGATTTATTTTTTCCTTCTTGTTGCTGCCCCATCGAATAGACAAACTTTGCCCACTTTGCCATGTATCATAGTTAGATTTTTTTGTCGTCCTTCCATCCTTCCCTTCAAGAACAGCTTTTTATCCCCGCTACAAAGGGAAAAATATGCAATTTATGAACATAAGCCCAGTGACTTGGCGTATAACCGAAAAATTCTTTCAAACAAAACTTTTCACCATTATGAAGCGAAATTTGTTTCGCAGTTTTTTTCTCCTTTTCTTCCTCTTGTATTTGACTGGTTTTTCCATCCGGCCAATCCGCGCCCCAGGCAAGGTTTGGGCCACAAAGATACACTTTCGATAAAGTTTTGCCCCGGTGATTGTACTGCGACTGGGTAGCAAGAAGAAGTATGAAAAAGGGTTGATTCTGTTGGGTGTCGCCTAGCATTTTGCACTGAGTCAAGTTGCTCTATTTCTTTCCCTCGTCCCAGTACATTTTCATTGAAGGTGCATATTTTGATTTTCACATTTTTTTTGCCCCCTTCTTCAGCTTTGTATGAATAAGTGGCCCTTTGTTGAACTTTCTCCCGATCATACAAATATGATGAGGTTATAACGATGTTGAAAGTTTTTCTTCGGGAATTGTTCCCCATTTTTCGAGATCGTTGCAGGGGATTGGTTGCGTTAGAAAAGTTTATTAGCTGGAAGCGATTGGCAGAATCGCCGAAAATAATTGATGAATTTGATGAACATTTTTCGGAGCTGAACTATGTTAAACAGATTTTATACGGCAAATGATCAAATGTGAGTTGATTTTCTATCTGAAAGAAATCACACTACAGGTTTTTGCCAAGCTGACATTTTAAAATTTTTTACTTGTTGTGTAATAAAAAACAAGCATAGAGAAAAATAAGTATGATAAAGTTAGCCTGACACAGCTTTCGAAAAGTTTGGAATATTTTATGAGACAAATACCTTAACGACAAATTATAAAGCAGTTCAAAGCAATTGAATATTTCTTAACATTATGGAGTAAATTTAAAAAAAAACGAATGATTTTCTACACGATTATGACAATTCACGATGGACGACAACTTTGAGACAGTTTCAAGACTATATGTATGGGAGAGTGGGGAATCATGGGCCACTTTTTTTCGTTGTTCCATAACTTCTTTATTATAAAAGATAAAATAAAAATAAAAAATGGTTTGGTTTTCTACATTTTCAAGGTATCATAAGGTATTTTTTTTAAATTTTTAATAAGTTATTTTCGCCAAATTCTGACTGTTTGAAAAAAAGCAATATTTTTTGGATTTTGAAAAATGGTGGGGAATCCTGGGCCACCAAATCCAAATTGACCAAATAACATGCAAAGTTTATGAGTTGACCCAAAACTGTTATTTCCTAATTCATTTCGTTATTTAAAAGCAATTTCAGATGATGAAATTAAAAAGAGAGCTGTGTATGATCGCATAGATTCCAAAATCTGGCTCGCGAACGTTTTGGCAAAATTTCTTATATAGGATGGACAAAATATTTTTCATAACTCTTCATTTGGCTTAAGAAAACTTAGCGGATAGGTAAAACGTATTTTAAGTTCTGAATGTGTATAAAACATAAAAATATAGGTGATTCAAGATGTGTGGCCCACGATTCCCCACAAGCTATGACTTGCAAATTGGTTGCGTTTGTGTGATTTATTCATGTTTCATCAAAAATTCCTTTTCCACGTGAAAGGTCATGACAAAACTTAGATCATAAGCGTATGAGCATATTTTTGCTATGCACTTTAGGTTCCCCATCGATGAAATTAGCTGGTGTTTTTTTAATAATGTAAGTAAATTTTTCTAACTTGTTTTAGCTTGATAAATAAAAGAAGCAAATGATGCGTATTTCAGTCAACAACATATAGGAATATATGCTCACGCAAAGCGACGGCGATGACAGTTGGTTTGAGATTTTTATCTCAACACACATCTGAGATATTAAAAGTGGCTCACGTTTCCCCATGGCCCACGATACCCCACTCTCCCCTATAAATTTCAATTTGAGAAAGTTTCGATCGTGTTAAAATCAAACGCGTTTTTCTGAGAATCGTGATCGTCTTATAACAATTTTGACCCAATTTCGTGTTAATTTTAAGACAAGACTTAGAAATTATCAGCACAAAACCTTCTAAGTGGATTTTTTTTCTAATTTTTGAGACAATTTTGAAATTATGAAATAATTTTTGGAGCTTCAAATTTTGATAATTTGGACAGTTTTTAAACAACTTATGGTAATTTAAGATTGAATATCTTAAATTAAACAAAGATTTAAAAAAATATTTTACAAAATGATCCCCATTTGGATAAATTTTGAGACAGTTTCAGAATAAATGATCGACCAATTTTATAACCATTTTGAAAATTTTTTGTTAAAAATTTAAGACAGAAATGAAACATGTTTGCTACATTTGAAACAGCTTTCAGTTGAATTTTACAACCGATTCTAAACAATTTTTCAGTTTTTGAAATGAAAAAAAAAAACCTTTCAAAATATGTTGCCATTTTTTAAATATTTCGACACAATTCGAAATTTTTCTAAGAGTTAAATTAAAAATGATGTTAACAATTTAAAAAAAAAATCATTTTAAAATTTTGACAATTTTGACAATTTTGACAATTTTGACAATTTTGACAATTTTGACAATTTTGACAATTTTGACAATTTTGACAATTTTGACAATTTTGACAATTTTGACAATTTTGACAATTTTGACAATTTTGACTATTTTGACAATTTTGACAATTTTGACAATTTTGACAATTTTGACAATTTTGACAATTTTGACAATTTTGACAATTTTGACAATTTTGACAATTTTGACAATTTTGACAATTTTGACAATTTTGACAATTTTGACAATTTTGACAATTTTGACAATTTTGACAATTTTGACAATTTTGACAATTTTGACAATTTTGACAATTTTGACAATTTTGACAATTTTGACAATTTTGACAATTTTGACAATTTTGACAATTTTGACAATTTTGACAATTTTGACAATTTTGACAATTTTGACAATTTTGACAATTTTGACAATTTTGACAATTTTGACAATTTTGACAATTTTGACAATTTTGACAATTTTGACAATTTTGACAATTTTGACAATTTTGACAATTTTGACAATTTTGACAATTTTGACAATTTTGACAATTTTGACAATTTTGACAATTTTGACAATTTTGACAATTTTGACAATTTTGACAATTTTGACAATTTTGACAATTTTGACAATTTTGACAATTTTGACAATTTTGACAATTTTGACAATTTTGACAGTTTTGACAATTTCGACAATTTTGACAATTTTGACAATTTTGACAATTTTGACAATTTTGACAATTTTGACAATTTTGACAATTTTGACAATTTTGACAATTTTGACAATTTTGACAATTTTGACAATTTTGCCAATTTTGACAATTTTGACAATTTTGACAATTTTGACAATTTTGACAATTTTGACAATTTTGACAATTTTGACAATTTTGACAATTTTGACAATTTTGACAATTTTGACAATTTTGACAATTTTGACAATTTTGACAATTTTGACAATTTTGACAATTTTGACAATTTTGACAATTTTGACAATTTTGACAATTTTGACAATTTTGACAATTTTGACAATTTTGACAATTTTGACAATTTTGACAATTTTGACAATTTTGACAATTTTGACAATTTTGACAATTTTGACAATTTTGACAATTTTGACAATTTTGACAATTTTGACAATTTTGACAATTTTGACAATTTTGACAATTTTGACAATTTTGACAATTTTGACAATTTTGACAATTTTGACAATTTTGACAATTTTGACAATTTTGACAATTTTGACAATTTTGACAATTTTGACAATTTTGACAATTTTGACAATTTTGACAATTTTGACAATTTTGACAATTTTGACAATTTTGACAATTTTGACAATTTTGACAATTTTGACAATTTTGACAATTTTGACAATTTTGACAATTTTGACAATTTTGACAATTTTTATAATTTTGACAATTTTGACAATTTTGACAATTTTGACAATTTTGACAATTTCGACAATTTTGACAATTTCGGCAATTTTGGCAATTTTTTACAATTTTGACAATTTTGACAATTTTACAATTTTGACAATTTTGACAATTTTGACAATTTTGACAATTTTGACAATTTTGACAATTTTGACAATTTTGACAATTTTGACAATTTTGACAATTTTGACAATTTTGACAATTTTGACAATTTTGACAATTTTGACAATTTTGACAATTTTGACAATTTTGACAATTTTGACAATTTTGACAATTTTGACAATTTTGACAATTTTGACAATTTTGACAATTTTGACAATTTTGACAATTTTGACAATTTTGACAATTTTGACAATTTTGACAATTTTGACAATTTTGACAATTTTGACAATTTTGACAATTTTGACAATTTTGACAATTTTGACAATTTTGACAATTTTGACAATTTTGACAATTTTGACAATTTTGACAATTTTGACAATTTTGACAATTTTGTTAATTTTGACAATTTTGACAATTTTGACAATTTTGACAATTTTGACAATTTTGACGATTTTGACAATTTTGACAATTTTGACAATTTTGACAATTTTGACAATTTTGACAATTTTGACAATTTTGACAATTTTGACAATTTTGACAATTTTGACAATTTTGACAATTTTGACAATTTTGACAATTTTGACAATTTTGACAATTTTGACAATTTTGACAATTTTGACAATTTTGACAATTTTGACAATTTTGACAATTTTGACAATTTTGACAATTTTGACAATTTTGACAATTTTGACAATTTTGACAATTTTGACAATTTTGACAAATTTGACAATTTTGACAATTTTGACAATTTTGACAATTTTGACAATTTTGACAATTTAGACAATTTTGACAATTTTGACAATTTTGACAATTTTGACAATTTTGACAATTTTGACAATTTTGACAATTTTGACAATTTTGACAATTTTGACAATTTTGACAATTTTGACAATTTTGACAATTTTGACAATTTTGTCAATTTTGACAATTTTGACAATTTTGACAATTTTGACAATTTTGACAATTTTGACATTTTTGACAATTTTGACAATTTTGCCATTTTTTACAATTTTGACAATTTTGACAATTTTGACAATTTTGACAATTTTGACAATTTTGACAATTTTGACAATTTTGACAATTTTGACAATTTTGACAATTTTGACAATTTTGACAATTTTGCAAATTTTGACAATTTTGACAATTTTGACAATTTTGGCAATTTTGAGAATGTTGAGAATGTTGACAATTTTGAGAATTTTGATAATTTTGACAATTTTGACAATTTTGACAATTTTGACAATTTTGACAATTTTGACAATTTTGACAATTTTGACAATTTTGACAATTTTGACAATTTTGACAATTTTGACAATTTTGACAATTTTGACAATTTTGACAATTTTGACAATTTTGACAATTTTGACAATTTTGACAATTTTGACAATTTTGACAATTTTGACAGTTTTGACAATTTTGACAATTTTGACAATTTTGACAATTTTGACAATTTTGACAATTTTGACAATTTTGACAATTTTGACAATTTTGACAATTTTGACAATTTTGACAATTTTGACAATTTTGACAATTTAGCAATTTTGAGAATTTTGATAGTTTTGGTAGTTTTTTTGTTTTTTTTATTTCTTCAGTTAACAGAGAAATTTAGTTTAAATCTAGATCATTTATCTTTTGGTATTTCACTTCCAATTTATTGATTTTCAATTGATTGGTCTCCCGGATTTTTTTGACCTTTGCAATAAATTATTTTCTTCGTTTTCTTGAACTTTCGGGTCAAAGACTCTTTAATTGCAAGTCGCAGCCCTTTCAAGTGCACCAAAAAAAATGAAGTGTTTACTTGAGAATTTATCAAACGCTTAATCCCTCTCAACAGTGATGTCACCGTCCTAGGTTCCTTGTTAACCAAACTAACACTCTCCAGGACAGCAGCGTGAAAAATGTTCCTGGCGTGCTTCGAGAAGGGCGGGCGACATTTGAATATTCGTGTTTCTTGTTGCACTTCCAAACGATGACAATCGCTTATTTGGGGGGTGCTCCTAATATTTATTTGTAATCTATTGAAGGTGAACCTGAGAGAAAATATTCTTCATCTAGATTTATAGGATTGTTTCAAAAAAATCACACAATTCTTAATAAATTTTCTGGTAAGGTGATTAAATTTCAATTTAAAATTATTTAATGAAAAATGCTCGAGACTCCCTGACGCATGTTAATGGAAAAGCTCCAAGGGAAAAAAAAACTCGCTCCGTGTTTCCAATCGGCTAACAACCGTTTTCTAACGAGATTTATAATGAAACAACAAATAATTGTAATTTTTATGGCCCTTCCGTGAGAAGTCACCATTCATATTGGGGCTGCTGCTGTTGCTGGTCCAACAAATGGATCGCTCTAGTTTTCATTTTTCGCCTAGGATATTTTTTTTTTATAATTCACCTACCCCGGCACGATTCTTTCTGGGCAAGTAATCGACATTGAATCATGGCAACTGAAAAGTGGAAAATCGTTGTCGGCGAAAATTGAATTTTGAATTCCCGGGTGCAGGAAAACTGGGGCCTTCCAGCCTGACACATTGAACTCCCACGGTTTCGGCGTTTCAGCTGTAGATGGGTAATGTAGTCTATGATTTATGTGATCTGCGAGGGTAAAGGTAGCCATTAGAATGCGCTGTTGAATTAAAAAAAAAAACGCCTGGAAAGCGGCAACAGCGAAACCTCAACATTTCCTCCCCCAAGGGGGGATCACGATTTTGGTTTGCAACTTTTCAGTTGTCCGTTTGGTTGTCGGCCTTTATTTTTGCCGCCCTCAGGACCAACCCCGAAGCCGGAAGGTGCCGAAATCGACAAAGGGAAAATTGAATTAAAGCTGTGAAATGCTCGCGCCCGAAATGAGTCGAACATGGCAGCGTTTGGCGATGTGAATGGGCGATAGGGTTGATTTATGAAATCCTTTAGCACACTGTGGCTTTGCTGGTGTTTATTCGGTTAAAAATATGCAAATCGAATCAACCACAACATTTTTCTGAATGATCTAACTAATTTGTTTTAAAATATTTTAAGCATAAAAAAGGTTTTAAATTTGAAAATATAGAAAATATCAATGGGGAAACGTTTTTAATAATCCGATGGTGATTTTGCGCGTAAATCCAGTTGAAACGAGACGATGAATTTTAAAATGGAAAGGAACTCATGCAAAAACTACAAAAAAAACGAGGAAACGAACTTTTATGAATTATGACTGGCCTCAACCGCATCGAGGGAACGTGACTTTCCGACTCGCTCTCTCTCTATCTGCCACCTTTATGACTGTTAAGAACGCGAGACAAACGTGGACCTGCAAAATTTTGAATGACGTTTTGCAGTACCACTTCTGACTGACGAAGGGTTCTGGAGGCAAAAATTTGCATGGCACTTTGGCCTGTTGTTGTCTGCAAACGAAAATATAGATTTTTTCTTAAAGAGCAAATTTCATTGACTTGATTAACATTTTTTTTTGAAAAAGGAGTGCTTGTTTTGAACAATCGTGTCTTTTGTTCGTGGACCACGGGTCAATTATTCGGGGTTTAATTTTTTTTTTCAATCTAAATGATTTCAAATTGAATTCCTGTTACAAAACAAGTTCAAAATCTGTTATTTTAATGATTGTTTGGTGGATGATCAAAATCTTTTTGCCCAAGCAGTATGAAGATTTACAAAATTACATTTAAAAAATGTTAAGTTAACTTTCTTCCTTTCACTGATTTTGTTGGACAGGAAAGTTAACAGCAACATCTACCAATTGCAGGGTTTAAAACAATCTTCTTTGAAAAAATATATACAATCTTATGAAGTTGTTGTTTTTCGTAATCGTCGCTGATACATAAATTATTATTGCTACTCAAGGGGCAACAGTTTTGACAAACGAATTACAGTATTTAAAATTTATTCGATAAAAATTTACAGTTCAAAACTCAGGGAAACATTGAATGCTTTACTTTGCAGTGACCAAAACGACGGATGAAATTCTTAATCAAACTTTAAGAAACTCAAAAATGTTTTCTTAGAGCCCTATTTTCATTTTCTTTTCCTATAAAAATTATTTTAAAATGTGCAAAAACCCAAGACAGAATAACAAAAGCAGTAAACAACTGAACCCTTATTTTGGTTAATGCATCCTTTTTTGAAAACAAACTCAGGTCCACAAAATAAATTGATTTTCATGTACTGATTTTGACTTATTTTTAGGCTCTGATTTAGCTTCTTAGAAAAAAATACAGGAGTTTCATTTATGTTTTTCCGCCACACAGTGGGGCAGACCTGACCAACCGATGGTCAAAACCTCATAACTTTTTTAAGGGGGGGGGGGGGGGGGGGGGGTAGGGTCTCACATTTTCCAAAAAATCGATTTTTTTATTTTTTTATTTTCTTATTGTAAAACATTTCAAGAATGTTGTGTCAAACTTTCAAGTCAATTGAAGCAAAACTGTAGAAGTTATAGGCCTTTATCTCCTCCTTTCTAATATTGCAAGAAAGCAAGAGCAGAAACTTCAAACGCGTTTTTCTCGAAAGCACATTTTTAAAGTCCGTGGACATCGTCATTTGAAAACTACTTATCCGATTCTTTTCAAATTTGGAACATATTTTCTATATATAAAATACCAGACCCCAACGTTTTTCTTTTTTTATTTTTTTTATTTTGGGGAGTTTTACAGGTGAAAATGGCGGATTTTTAAGTGAAAAATCGTAGTTTTTACTCCAAACAGCCACAAAAATTTCATAAAAATATTTTTAAGGTAAATTAAAACGTTGGGGTCCAGAAAAACATCTATTAAAAATATTTTGCTCTGATTTTTTGACTTCAGATGATTCTGTACTGAGATACAGTGTCCACCGCAAATCCTGTTTTCTAAAAGGCATCCTCGAAAATGCTCCGTCACCGGCTCATTTTTCAATATTTTTCTACGAAAAACAATGCTTTGTATAATGCAAAAAATTTGAATACATTTGTTTGAACGATAGCTCCAGAAAAAAATCGTGAAAATGGTGTTTTTTTATACCCGTTAGACCTTACCCCCCCCCCCCCCCCCCCCTTAAATGAAATCCTACTGATTTGAAGTCTTCTGAAAAGTTGTTCATCTGATCAAAACCTATAATTTGATGTAATTTTTTTTCATCTAGATGTTGTGAAATTTGATCAAGATAACTTTGTTTAGCAGATTTCCCTTATCAACTTGAAAGCTACTCAGTTGATTGGCGTGAAAATGATCATGTAAGGGTTTTTAGGACCGTTAATAAGTTAAATGATGCTTAAGATCCCTCCTCTCACAAGAATGGGGGGTCCCCATACAAGTGTTACCTGAATATCTACAAAACTCTTCAATAAATAACGCAAATGGACCCAAATTTGTCAAGAAAGAAATGCATGTTATTTTAATTGAGACCAATCTCTTTTCTGGAAAAAGGAGATTTCATAGAAATGGTACCAAATTTCTACATTTCAAAAAACTTACCAAGCAACCACAAAAGATCTAACAACAAATCAAGCAAATTGAACCAAATTGATCCAAATTGAACCGTATTTGACCTCTGAGGATATCGGGGTACTACAAATCGTTTATTATGATGGCTAAAAACTCATTCCATCTATGAAACGAATGCTTCCATACAAATTAAATATGAAAAATATGAACGAAATGATGTTCTAAGTGTCATGTGTGTGTGGTAACAGAACATATGTATAAGTTCAGATAATAAAGCCATAAACTCATATTGGTACCTTATATAAGTAGCTAATGGATCAAATAGGCTGTAACTCAATATGACAGCGAAAAATAAAGTTGCATTGTTTTTCTTTAATACCTAAACATTCAGTGTGTAAATAATTTATAATTTATTTTTGAGTAAAACTTTAAGATTGCTACAATTTATAAAAAAAATTAAGTTAGTTAACAGATAGGTACTAAACATCTGACCGAAAAGGATTTGAGAAGGTAATAGAAAATTCATATTCCAAAGAATTCTTATCTGCTTGTCTGTAGATCAATATTATTTAAAAAAAAACCGAAATAGTATTATAAAACAAAAAGGAAAATAAATTTTGAAAATAAAAATTAAATTTAAAGTTTTCAAATTCGTTGAGTTCAAGTTTTAGCAAAAACCATTAGACCCATTCCAGCGTGACGTCACAACGTTTGCAAAACAATTTTTTGGTATATTGTATGTAAGTTTTACAGGTCATATCGCACATTGTTGAAAATCGTACATTATAAGGTCAAAATTTAATTTTCTACAATTTTAAACCAAAAGTATTTGTATAGAAGAAATAGTAAACAAAATATAAGCAAAAGGAATCGTGACGTCACAACGCGCCTCTTTTCCCACTTTTCAGTTTTTTTACAACGCCGCAATTTTCTGCTCTTCTATTTGATCAAATTTTATGAAAATTTCAGGAAAGTATTGATTTATTACAACCAACAAATCGCTGTTTTTGATTTTTTCAAATTTTGATTTCAATTTATTTTAGAGCGGTTCAGTTTCGTGACGTCACAACGCACCATTTTTTTAAAGCAGGGTTTTGCAAAGCGTTGTGACGTCACGAAATTTTATGGTTAGCTACATGAAATAAATCAAAGTATAATCTTAAAATGAATGCTAAATTTACTTAAAATGCCTAAAAACTTTATAAATAATGTCATTTGGTAATGAAATCGATCCATTTATTCCCAAAAAATAAAAGGAATTAAATCTCAAAGGCTCATATAAGCAGATAAAGTTTGCAACACTGCTCACATCAATTTTATTCGAAGTTTTTTTTGTGCGATCATGTGAATATTATTTAGGACAAAACTAAAACAAGGAAATATGTATTCGTAAAAGCGTTGAAATGTGTTTCTGAATCTTTTTAATCTTTAATTGCAAAGGAAAGGAAAAATAAATCATAATTTCAAAGCCTTCGATCTTTTCAAAGATAGTTAATCGACACTAGAGTGCCTAAATCAGCCATCTAATGAAAATCTTATAAGTTGCAAGCTTAAATAGATCCTAGGCCTAACACAAAGTCCAGTGCCAAATTTGGGGATTGGCCCACGGAAATAGAGGGCACAATGAGCCTAAAATTTGTATGGAATTATGAGAAATTGGGTTTGGAAGGACATTAAAACCAAGTTATGCACCAATTTCTGAAGTCCCTATCGGCTGATTTGTTTGAATTATAGTCATTCACAAAACTTTCATTATGACAAATAGTTTATCTCAAGATCCCATTTCAACAATGGTGTAGTTAAAAAGGTTTTTGAGTTTCAAAAATTAGCTTCTGATGGGTCAAATACAAAAAATACCTGAATCATCGTTAATCGACGCTAATTTTGAACGTTATAGCTGTTTTATGATAACTCTAATCGAAACGCGTTCCTCAGATGAAATATTGTCATAATTAAAGCTTTAAAATACTCAAATTAAAAGAAAAATGGGTTGATAAAGACCCAAATTATTGACGAAAAACGGGTTTTTTTATCATGCCGATCAAAATCTACATAACTCCATACAAACTTCAGGTGCGTTGCGCAACCCCTTCCCTTAGAATAATCTAACCCAATTTTTGCATGAGACCTTGTGCTAGTACATATTTGAATTTATTTAATTTTGTAATTCAGTACAAAGTCTCTTTTGTGAGATTTAATGTGAACATGGGGTTCGATTTGGATTTTCTAGTGACATTCTTTGAGGTGGAAATTTCAATAAAGGCAGTTTTTTTTAATTAAAATAATATAATTAATTTTATTAATTAACTTTCTATGAAAATCTTATGATTTTTTTAATAAAAAAGTTAATCTTTTAAGTTTACCATGTTCAAAGATTTTTTGAAACTCATTACATTTATTTCATGGAACTTATTTTGCTTAAACATAATGTCAGAAAGAAATAGACGCTACTAGCGGTGTTTTTCATTCTAACATAGATACATGAAGAACTTGATCTTTTGCAAGATTTTTATTCAAATCACAGATAACTACCTGCTTTATGATTCACAAATATTCTTTTACAAAATCGATGAGGATTTCATTTGTTTGATGTTTGATGTTTATTCTTGAATAAAGCGTTTTTAAGCGCTGTTTTATATGTTTTATTAGAAATGTTGAAAAACAACTAGGTTAATGCAAAAAAAAAACATTAGTTTCTTTAAAAACTTGATAATAGAATTCGTTTATTGTAGCACATTGTTGTGTTGAACTTGTATTGAAGAAATAATATCATAGTGTTGAAGTAAAAAGTCTTGAACGTTTTCGAAATAAAGTAAATAAATTTTCGTGACGTCACTACACATTCTTTACCCGGGTGCAACTCACAACCTGCTAAACCGATTTTCAATCTAAAAATTGCATTAAATTCCACTCAAAAAGTTTGAAAAAACCTTCAATTTTCGACAATATGTGAAATTTCAGTAAATCATAAATTTTAAAACAGTAGAATTTTCGTGACGTCACAACGCTTAAAAATAGATACCTTTATCAACGATTCTAGAGTGTAAACTTGCAGTAACTGTTATTTATCTTATATTATGTTTAAAGGTGGCTTTTCTACCATCATTTTGCAGTATTTTTTTTTGACATAGCTAGATTTTTGACAAAGTTTTGTTATAAATAAAGAATATTTGAAAAAATCAATTTAATTTCATACTCAAATTTTTAAATTTCAACGTTAACATACTCAATTCTAAAAAAAGGTAGCTGAAAATCTTTTAATGGAAAATGACACTCAAGAAATAACCTTTCTAACGCTATGTAATTTATTTTTGTATAATAAAAAATAAAAATCGGTTCTCCAGTTCAGGGGTGCTTGGAATGGGTCATTATCAAAAGCAATTCCACATGTACGAAAATTGTCCAAAAACATGTTTCACCAAAACGTGAATAACTTTTGAATAGGCAAAAAGTGGCAACTAATTTTTGTTATGTTGGATAGCTTAGACTTCCATTTAAATGTTCGAGTAGAAATGAGAGTGGGGTAACGTTGGGTAACATGTTATCCAGATGTCCCAATATGATGAAAATAACGTAACTTTTTAACGTTATACGTTTATGCTCGTAATAAAAATTACGATTTCTTTTTCAACTCTTCAACCTAAAATAAATAAATTTCATATTATTCTGAACACATCCATGTTAATGATTTTTTATTTCTTCAAGAAATAAAATTGAAGTGGAGTAATGAAAATATTTTTTTTTTTGCGATAATATGCAACAACATCAAACCCCAACTTCACCTACGTAGATGATTGTATGAAACAACGAATTTTAAGTTTTGTTTGACAGATTTGTGATCGGTGTAATGTCCAGATTCTGAAAAGCCTAAATTAAGTGATGAATTTTTGAAATTTACAAAATGGGGTTTTGTCCAAGCTTTCATAGGTCCTGCCCCACTGTGCGCCGGATGGAAAAATATGAAAATTTAAAGGAAATTCTAGAGAAATTTAAATAAAAACTCATATTTAATACTCTTGCTAAAAAAAAGAAGATATAAATCGACGTGAAGTTATTTTAAGGAAATAAACAGCAAACTGGAGATTTTCCTCAAAATCCTGAACAGTTATAGGATATTCCACAAAATGTTCTTGAAATTGTGCTGTTTAGTTTTTTTTAACGAGTTGCTACAACATCTGAGACAAATCAGAGTTCATTTAATCATCAAATTTACTCCTGTAGTGTCCAACCCAAGGTTGCCGAAAAAAAAATCTGTGTTTTATAGAAAAAAAATCTTGATTTCTGTGATTTGAACCTAAAATTCTTTGACGATTTTCTGTGACGCTATTTCAATGAAGTTCATAAGAAGTCACGTGAAACATTAACAAATTGGATACTTTTGGAGCTTTTCAGAGCGACCACATGCTTTCCTTTTGTTCGTTCGCACTGCAAGTTTCGCGGTGCGAACCACGCAAGATCAACTATTGTGTTGTGTTAGACTCAACCCTGTCCGATTCTATCATTTCAAAATAGTTGATTCGTGATTGAACAAAAGTTAAGTATGTGGTGAAAATGCTTCTTTAAAATTTCTACCCGCTCATTTCAACACCTATAATTTTCTTCTAATCTTCTTCTATCCATCTATAATTTTCAACTCTTGGAATGTTCTCACTATGAGAACATAACATTCACCGATAAGGCCGTAAAAATTAATTTCAAAAGTTTATAAAAATCTTTAAAACCGTTTTTCTCGGTTCGTTGTATTAACATATGGGACAGTTTTGCGAATAGCGGCGGTTTACATCTATTCGAATAAAACTTGTCGTATCGTAAAACGGGCTAAGATTGATTACTTTTTTTATATTTTTCGATTTTTTTATGTTAAGGGGAATGTGGCATGTTTCATATTTTTAAAACCAGTACCGAACTCCTTTGAACGTAAAACATGGTTGCAGAAATTTATTAGACTTCTTAAAGAATGGTTCCAAAATCGATTTCATCTCTGCTTAAAATATGATGATTTGGAGGAACATAGATGTGTCTCTATTTTGACGGTTTTAACGAGTTTTCCTGATCATAAAGGATACAAAACACCTTCGTAAGATTTATTTGAGGTCCAAAAAAAAAAAAAACATCGCAGCCCTCAATGTGAAAAGACTAGTGTTTCAATTTCTCATGAATACTTTCCCCTGATGCACTAAAATTACTTGCTTTGATCCCTCTCTCAGTTTCTACTAAAGAACGAACAACAATTTAAATCGAAAGATGGACAATAATGCTGAATAAATCAAAAGGCTAAATTTTTTAAAAGTACTTATGAAATTTTAACTACGAAAAAAAAATGAAATTTTACTTTATTCAACACCCTATGCCCTTGGACTATTTCTATTAAATTTTTTCCTTCAAACTTCACCATTTGATAGGGTCTCTAGCCTTTTTTCCTAGATTGGCTTACTCTTGGAAAATGTCCCTGTTTTTTAAATATAAAAGAATTACCCAAAAATACTACATATACTAAATATAAAAAAAATACCTAAAAATACTACATAAACTTGACCAGAACTATACATTAACTAAGAAAAAAGTTGCGCTCTCACAATAAGCAACGTTCTGCTTCTAAACGCATTGATTTCCTCAGTAAGGTTGTTTGTTTGCAAACCTTCGAAAAAATAGATATTACAAGATTATGAAATTACATTAATACTTGCATTTGAAATTTTCAAAAACAAACCAAGTTTTTTCCAAATTTAAAACTCAACTGATAGGTTTTGAAAGGTTGAAAAATATTTTGAGATAATTTAACTTTAGACTTAGTTATTGATGATTATTTGGAAAAAAAAATCATGTTGATCAAAGTTACCCCGTTTTACGTTAATAGAATCAAGGGATTAATGTTAAAATTCGATAGCGTTTTCAAACTTTTAGATTGGACTTTGGAAAACTTGACTCACGTCAACTTTTCCACAGGAGCAACCAGAGATTTTCTCAAAACTCGGCATTTCGCATGCAAACAATTTAGTTAAAATCTTAGGAGGATTGCCATTGTGAAAGAACCACTTCAGGTTACCAGAGGAAATCTATGGTTGCTCGATTGACCTAAATTGAGATTCTGCCGAGCTTTGCGCAAAAGGCGATTGAGCACGAACTTCTTAAACTGTATTAACTAATGTGACAGTAGACTGAGTCGATTTGGGGTCATTTTGGAATTCCTCAAACCCTGGGGTCTATAAAGCTTCGTCATGGTCCAAAACTCATCCACGATTTTTTGCAAAATTTTTAAGTAACGTTTACATGAGTAAATTTGAACTTTTAGGTTTGTATGGGAAAATTGAATATTTTGTACTGAAAAATCAACATCACTTTTGTTTCGTCTGTGGAACCGAGCCAGCTGAAGGTTTTTGTGCCAATTTATAAAATTCCTCAAGGAAATTTTCCGCTGAACAACTTTGTCGAAGACCGTAACTTCGTATCTTATTAGGAAAAAAGTTATTAACTGTTTAACAGGGGTATGTCTTTTCGCATTGATTTAGAATAAATTCAATTGACATCACTGCTTGAGCATCGCGAAGTGTTGCATGGAAAGTATTCATGCAATACCCTGCTAGGCACCCTGCAGAGATGTCAATTGAGTTTATTGTTTATCAGTGCGAAAAGACATACCCCGGTTAAACAGGTAATAACTTTTTTTCCTAATAAGATACGAAGTTACGGTCTTCGACAAAGTTGTTCAGCGGAAAATTTCCTTGAGGAATTTTATAAATTGGCATAAAAACCTTCAGCTGGCTCGGTTCCACAGACGAAACAAAAGTGATGTTGATTTTTCAGTACAAAATATTCAATTTTCCCATACAAACCTAAAAGTTCAAATTTACTCATGTAAACGTTACTTAAAAATTTTGGAAAAAATCATGCATGAGTTTTGGAATAAGACGAAGCTTTTTAAACCCCAGGGTTTGAGGAATTCCAAAATGACCCCAAATCGACTCAGTCTAATGTGACAGGCGATTCGGAAGAAATATTCGATATATTTTTATGCATAATGAGGGGTGTTCGAATAATCGTCGATGTTCACACTAACATGATTGCATTCTTTCTAATCAACTGCTCACACTTGTTAAGCTATCTTTGTCAAACCTATAATAGTATGCTGCTGATTACGTGAAAAATCTTAAAACATGAAACAAGTTGTATTTAGTGGATTTTCACTACATATCCTGATATAATCCCGATCAGGAGAGCATATTAAAACAGTTATTTTTGCTTGAATTTGTCTGCTTCAAAAGGTTTTTCGAAAGCTATGAAAATTGGTTGGAAAACAAAAGAGATATATTGGTTTTTGTCAGGAGTGTCAAATTGTCACTCCAGGGACTGTAAAGGGTTAAAAATTTCAGGGACAGATCAGGGTTAAAGCAAGAAAAATAGTTGGATTCCTTGGACTCTCGCTCAACCATGTTGATTTTGACAGTTAATGAAACTACACACAAAAAAAAAATTGTAGTTAGAACTGTGAGACGACAAAACAGATACGTTGATCGACAACCTTAAACAGTTCTCCTTTTGGTATTATTCTTTCAGATCCTCCGGAGATCAGCGTGGAAAACCCCATCGTTTATTCCGGCGAAGGTCAGGAAGCGATGCTCGTGTGCATCGTTCACGGAGAATCACAACCGGAAGTAAGTATGCAAAATACAACAGCTCAAACTAGTGTGGTAGCAGCATTTTAAAAAATCTCCATATGCACCTCGATCAGCCTGCAAATAGTAGTGGTACGAGTGTCTGACCCGTGGAAATCGTTATTTTTTTCGCTTCTCGTTTTCTTGTTTCTTTTTGCTCCGAAACCTTAAAAACCAACTGAAGGTACTGTGGCACAAGGACACGATGCAGATCGATCAGACGGAGCGGCACGTGATCGAAAATCGAGGGGCACGTCATACCCTCATCATCCGGAAGGTTCATCCGCAGGATTTCGGAAATTACAGCTGCATAGCGGACAATCAGCTGGGCAAGACGAGAAAAACGGTTACCTTGACTGGGAAACCGAAAGCTGCTGTGTTTCGATCCATGCCCAATAGCCAATGGAAGGATCGGTACAACATTTCCTGGATCGTGGATTCACACTCGCCCATTGAGGAGTACAAACTTTACTACCGATTGGTGGATGGAGATGTACTGGCAGGACACGAGGGTCTCTATATGGATGCCATCAACCGGAAGACCCATCACACCTACATGGGAACGAATGTGAGTTTTTATTATCTTATCTCCGATTAAATCATTGCATCCTATTTATTTCCTATTTCTTGGTTTTCGAAAGTTATATTTGAGAAGAGATGGTGAAATGCTGGGAGGTCGAATTGGGGTCATTTTTGAATTCTCCAAACCCTGGGGTCTAAAAAGCTTCGTGTTGGTAAAAAACTCATCCATGATTTTTTGCAGAATTTTTAAGTAACTTTTTCATGAGTAAATTTTAGCTTTAAGGTTTGTTTGGGAAAATTAAATATTTTGTACTGAAAAATCAACATCATTTTTGTTTCGTCTATACAACCGAGGCAGCTGATGGTTTTTATGCAAATTTATAAAATTCCTAAAGGAAATTTTCCGCTGAACGATTTTGTTGAAGACCGTAACTTCGTTTCTCAATTGGCAAAAAAGTTATTAGCTGTTTAACATAGATATGTCTTTTCGCATTGATAAATAATAAATTCAATTGACGTTACTGCTAGAGCCTCGCAAAATATTGCATAAAAAGTAGTCATGCAATACCTTGCTAGACACCCGGCAGAGATGTCAATTGAATTTATTGTTTATCGATGCGAAAAGACATACCCACGTTAAACAGCTAATAACTTTTTTGTCTAATAAAATACAAAGTTACGGTTTTTAACAAAGATGTTCAGCGGAAAATTTTACTTCAGGACATCTTTAAATTGGCAAAAAAACCTTCAGCTAGCCCGGTTCTAAAGAAGAAACAAAAATGATGTTGGTTTTTCAGTACAAAATATTCAACTTTTCCATACAAACCTAAAAGTTCAAATATACTCATGTAAACGTTACTTAAAAACTCTGCAAAAAATCATGGATGAGTTTTTTACTAACACGAAGCTTTTTATACCCCAGGGCTTAAGGGAATTCGAAAATGACCCCAAATCGTCTAATGTACATTATTCGAATCATTTCTCAGAGCCAAAAATTTTGGAGCAGGTTCGGAATAAATTCGAGACGTTAGGGGAAAACTGTACAAGACGCACCAGCGAGGTAAAATGGCCCATGCCATTCTTTCTCAAAAATACACAAACCTCTGGTTTCGAATGGCGTTTTTCTTCATTTTTATAGTAGCAAACGAGCTTTTTCATCATTTTTTAGGTGAAAAAGTTAAAGAACCGACTTCATTCCTAAGAAACAGAAGGATTAATGGATTCTGCTTAAAACTTGTTATTTTTTAAGGTTAACATATAAGGTTTTATGGTAAATCAGTCTGCGCTATCTGATCAAACTGCAGCTTTTCGTAATAACACTGGTATGCACTTTCGAATGACTATTGATATTTTACTATAATTACCTAACTTTCCATCAATCAAAATTGGTGCAGAATGCCCGCAAGACCACGTGTTTTACGCTCAAATTTTGAATGCTGTTAACTTTAAAGAAAAACCGAATATCAGAACATAATGTCAGTCTTTGTATTTGCTAACTCCCAAATTACGATAAGAATGCATAATTATGCAAAGTTCGTCCTTGTTTGAGTTAAAAAGGTGCACCAATATTCGACTCGAATCAATTATCTGCCGCCATGTTTGCCGCGATATTAGCCAAGAAATTGAATTTCGTTGCCTACTTGAAGGCGTTTACCTAGAAGGATTTTAAAAAGTGAATTTTCAAAAGTAAAATTTTCGGCAAATTCGGCAATTTTCGGCAAACATAATAAATGTTTTTTTGCCAAAGTATTGTTAGTTTACAAAAATACGATGAATAATTAATTAAAAATTTAATGTGTCAATTATAATATTCCGTATAATCATTGTTCCATTTCGCACCACACTTTCCATATGGTGCGTTCTGTCCACTACTTTTGGCGTTCTACCCCGCGGCTTGTTTTCTGGCTGTTTAGGATTTTTGAAAAAATATAACCAAAATCGTGTTTATATCATATTATTTCTTTTTGATAAGCCGTAAATCTGATCCTTGAATCGTTGTGAACTTTTTATTTGGTTCATAGATTATGGGTATTGCTGGAAAAAGCGATTATTCTTAACTGGTGCGTCTTGTACAGTTTTCCCCTATATTCAATCGTGACCTCTATAAAAGCTCTCTCTCAATATCATGTGATCATGAGAATGTAACAAATCGTTTCGATTTGGCAGATTTGGGTAGATTAACATGGACAGTCCAAAATGTTGTGTGAATTGTACCATTAACCGTTATTTGAGACCGTCCCTTTTCTGCATTTTTTTTTCGGACTACAGAATGCAGTAGAAATTATTAACCTTAAGAAGATTTTCAATTTGAACATATTAGTGCCATTAAATTGAAAAAAAAGGAGGAAAATAATACGATTATTGCAGTTATCGGGTATTGGTGCAATGTTGCCATACACGATAAATGCAATAATCGTATTGGAATGATTATGCAAGATTGAATGATCATTTCGAATGAACAGTTATAAAAATCTTCAAGATATAAAAAAAGTATGAAACATCTTAAGAATTCACAGACAACTGCTGCAAAAGTTATTAAAACAAATTTAAAATTTGTATATCACATATACAATATGTTATCCAGGCTACAAATAATCTTAATGGAAACAAGTTGCGACTAGTTAATGTCAGTTTTTGATTTTTTTGTTATAAAACACTTTGTATATATTTTGTTAAATACGACGTAATGAACGCTTTTTTAAATTTTTAATAAATATTTTAATAGGTTTCTAAACCAAATTTTAACTGTTGCAATTTTTAGAGCTGATGTCTTCACATTCTGTGGTCTTGTAAAGTTGTAAAATGGTCCAAAATTTTAAAATCAGTAGCTCAGAAAAATCTTCCAATGATACTGGAAATTCTAAAGTATTTTCGAATTAATTTTTTAAGAAAGTGTTCGGTTTTTAAAGCCGTGATATTTGAATAACAAGAAAAAACTGTCTTTGTCTGATTTTGCTTTAAATGGTTATAATGTTCGCTTAAATAATCGAAGGAATCGAAAGATTCATTTAAAGTCAACCACGATATAAAAAGTTAAAAATCTCGATAGAAACCAATGAAAGTTTTTAATGGAAATTTTTGATCCATATACCGGTATCTGAACTCTTTTTATACTTTGGTTAAATTCAAAAAAATACTTCGGTTGCTTTGATCCCGTATTTTTTTTCAACCAAGTAGATTCATAACGAATATTAGAGTGACAAGTTTTGTATAAAGATCGACATATCACCAAAACTTCTGGTGGAGGACGGAGTCAAACAAAAAATTTGAAATGAATTGAAAAAAATATTTTTAGGAAAATTCACTTACTAAAAACCAAATGCCTTTTCTTGAAAAGATTTGATTTCTTCAAACTCCACCAGACTTTATAATAATCTTACATATTGAGAAATTATTTGTTTGGGCACGATATATGAACTTTAATTTCATAAAAAAAAATATTTATTGGAGGTATAAATTAAGGTTTTTATGAAAGATTCGTACTTAAATAGTAATTTTAATTAAGTTTCCTGTTAAATTTTAATTGAATTTATTCAATTCCGAAATTAAAAAAAAAAATCAATGGATCATATCATGGCCATTGGAATGAGGGGAGGAGGTATGGGATTTCGATCCCCCCATTAGGGTACAAAACAGCCAAGAAAAATGTCCATCTCTAAACTCAAAATGTAATTTTTGTTATCAAATTTTTAAGAACAACTTAGTTGATTCAAGAGTAACCATCTCGACTCAGGACAAAGGTTGCCGGAAGAATATCTATGTTTTTGAAAAAAAATTGTGACTTCCTGTGATTTTAGCCAAAAAATTTGTGATTCTATGTTTTTGAATTGCATTGAAAATTCATGACAAATTGGGCCTTCTTTACATTTTTGTTGAAAAAATCAATGACCATTACCAATTTTTCATACTTTTCTTATTCAAAGTAAAAATTCTTAATTTAAAATGAAATTTGTGAATATTTCAAAATTCTGTGTTCTGTGATACATATTCTGTGATAAAAATTTGTTGAAATTTTTTGAATTTACAGAATTTTCTGTGATTTCGGCAACCTTGCTCAGGATTAAAGCTAAACCTTCGAAATCTTTACCAGGTTCACATTCCTCCTACAGATTTACAGCAAATTTTTCACTTGATGATAAAAATAAAGTCACGAATATCCAATCCCAAAATGATTTTGTCGAAATTTTCTCCACTTTATTAGCATCATGAAACGAAAATGTAAACTGAGTCATTATTTTTAATCATGAATTTAGAAAACAGTTTTTCAAGTATTTTTCTTCATGATTTTTATTGATTCGCCTGAACGTTGACGAGGTTATGGGAGAAATTTTGAAATAACTAGTAGTCTTGTTACGATTGGTTATAACAAAATTCTGTCTTGAATATTGGTTTTTCATTTCAAACTTGAATAAGTTTCAAGTTCTATTTTCGATACTCATTATTTTTATTCAGATTCATTAGTTGAATTACGAATGAATAATTGAAGAAAGATATTTATTGATGAAAATAAAATCAGTATTCAAATTAGAGCTTTTTGGTTGAAGGCTCTTATGCAAATTTCGCTTTTTGATTCATTATTTATTGGAACTATAATATTGAAGTCAGATTCAAAAATTGTCCTCTTACTCGATATTCAATTTATGAACGCAGGTTGAAAGTTCAAAATTCAGGTTCAGTATTGAAATAAAAAATTCGATTTCAGTTTTTAATTAATTTTAAAAGAAGAATTTTAAATTTGTTCTGGCCTTGACCAAATCCTTCCGGATATTGTTCAAATTTTTTCTTGAAAATTTTAAAATATCATGCCCGGATTTTGCCAGGTTTTGAATATAAATGCCTGGTATTGCCGGTCCAGACGCGTGGCAAAAAACTCTGGCAACTTTAAGATAGAACATAAAAATTGTATTTCTTTTCTTCATGCATGCAAAGTTCAACCTCAACTGTTATAGGAACAATTAAGTCACCAAAACCCCCAAAAAGTCGGTTCTTCTTACGGCCCTGCACAGAAAGAAAATCTGAATCCTTAACAACACTGAAATCGAAAACCTTTATCATTACATGATATGGAACGCGATTTATTAATATAAATTTACAAAATAAAAAAAGTTGAATCCTTAACAGCACTGAATTCTAATGACACAAACATTACATGACATGGAACGCGATTATTTGATGTAAATTTACTTTACATATGATGTAAATAAAAAGAAGCATCATGTGTGACGGAATTTTCTGTGCGAATTCAATATTACACGTCTTACATATTCTACATGTCTTTCATATTTACACGTCTGTTGAAGTTTACAGACGTGTAATATTCAACTGGCACTAAAAATTCCATCATATGTGATGCTTCTTTTTCGTAACATCATATGTGATGTAATTTTCCAACATTTTTCTGGACACATAAAATTCTTAACAGCACTGAAATAGAAATTTCTTAAAATTATACGACATGGAATGTTATAGGACATTGAGTTCGAATTTTATTAATATTGCAATACACTGAACGCGATGATGTCATGTAAAAATACAGACTGTCGAAAACAGGCACACACAAAAGTCAACATAGTGTTGTGTCAAGTCGTGCACAAGAGTATTTTATTAAAACAGTTTTCCGCGATTAAGTTAATCGATCTTGCTGGTTCCTGGAGATCTTCAAGAAGCAGGATTTGAGTTTTAGAAGCGACGTTACTAAATTTTGGATACGGTACTTCAGGGAAGAAAATAAATGTAAGAATGTTACTTCTAACAAAAAATATTTATGAGATAAAAAAAATTGACACTTAATAAAATGAAAAATTATAGAAAGATTTCATTTTCTCAGAAGTGAGAAAATTCCACTATTAAATCAAAATAACAATAAATGAAACAAAAAAAATCCTATTGGAAATTTTTCTTCCAATATTCAGCGATTTTAGATTGAACATCATTTTTATTAGACACGTTTCTAAATTTTACATCATTTTTTATTTAACACGTAGCAAAATTTTAATGACATGTAATTTCCAACAAGGACTGAAAATTCCGTAATGTATGATGCTTCTTTCTATTTACATTACATGTGATGTGATTTTACAGATTTTTTTCGTAGTGTGTGGATCATATTATATCTTCTTCTGGCTGCACTTATAAAAGTAGATAAGTTTTCAATATTAAAGACTTCAATCTATTTAACAACTTTGCTGATGACCGCAAATCAATTTGACTTATGCTTAAAGGAATAACTAATGATCCATTTGTATTGAATTCCTTTACAAAAAACAACATCATTTACGTAATATACAAAAATAAAAAAATGCACATATGTACATCTTAAATAATTTTTTGCCTATACTGGAAAGTCATCTTAAAAACGAGAGCTGATAGGAAAAAAATTGCCAATTAGAATTTAACGCTCCAAATAGGGCATATAGTCTGAGATACTGGCCCTCATCAATTTTTATGTCATTCAGTAGGAGACATGATACAAGAAACAAGAAGAACGCCTTTAAAGCAGTAAAACTCCAATCCAAAGTTCTTTGCACTTTTGAAATATGTGAATTTTGTGCCATGTAAAATGGATGAACTGCATTTAAGTTTTCGTTGGTTTTGAATCATGCGGGATTGAATCAACTTAATCAATATCGAAATCAAAGACTCTGTTTTTTATATACCCAATGAAGAGATGGCCATCAAAGATTGAATTGAAATCCGTTTTAAATTCATTGTACAAATCTAACAATTTCATTTAAGTGATACCATACATAAAAACAAATTTACCACATGTTGGCATGTTAACTGTTAATTGTTATTATTCTCAATAATATGATAAATTTTATTCAGGATAGTTGTATTTTTCATCTTAATTTCGAGGTCCTTCCAGCTGAAGTATCATATTTGAGAAAAGTATTGCTGTGCCAATGTAAAATTAGAATTATTATGAATTGGTATGAAATTTCTTTTCTGATGAATAAATATTTATAACGGAAATCTTGCGTGAATATACTAAAAATCCAGTGCAAAGTTGAATTAAATTGCAAGAAAATCTGAGAGATTGCAAATTGACAAAAAATTGGAAGAACAGCTAATTTTGAAAATTCGTCAAAAGGTCTGTATTTTGACAATCTAAAGATGCGGAAATGTGCCAAATAACGTCATCTTTTAAATCCTCTTTTCAAAATTTACCTGGAAGGCCTAAGCAATTTTGACAGTACGGATTAATCCACCTTTTTACATTTTTTTTTGTGGTTATAATCTTAAAAAATTTTAAAAACAAAAAAGATCCTTAGGTGTAACGAATAGCTTCTAAATTTAGCTTTCTTGAACACTAAATATAATTTAGCTGATGTAGCTGAAATGAAGCTGATCGACAGTCTTTCTTTCGAATTAATCATGTTTTTTCGGTTTTTTAGAAACACGAGAAATGTAGCGGTTTTGGGCTAGGAATGTCAAATTGACCCTCATGGTCTGATTAGGAAGTTTTTTTTCTGGCCTTCCTGGGTGCGTCAATAAAAAAGAAATAATGCAAATAGATGATTTCAAAAACTCATTGAGGGTCCCCGAATATTTTTTATGCACCTCAATAAAGTTAAAAGCTGTCAAACTTCCAATAGTGTCATATTGACACTAAGAGCGGATAAGGGTTAAAAAACAGTTGTTTTCTTATTTTTCCGTCTTGTTACACGGCGATTTCCTAAAACCTTACATAAGGGACCATTCAATTATTACGTAACGCGCTAAGAGGGGAGGGGGCAGGGCCGTAGGAAGAACAGACTCATGGGAGGGGTTTTGGTGACTGATTTTTATCTTAAATTTTTTGTCCAAAATCTCACGAATACAAAAAAAAAAATTATGTTTGACACTATATGATTATTCTTTTTTTAAGTACTTTGACATTAAAAGTTTTCGTATTAAGTCGTAACTTTAGAAAATTGATAATAAACGTCAAAAGTGAACTAATTATTTGCTTTCATCTATAGTTAAAATTTTTGAATTTGTTTAAGAGTCTGGTAGATCAAACTTAGTTGATTTGAACATAAAACAAGGGCGTAAAACACTTATTCAATACTTAAACCAAACAAACCCAACCTTCCAAACTATTTTGCAAATTCAAAGATTTTATCCTTCGATGAAAATAAATAAAATTTTCATAAAAAATGATGAAAATCATCAGATTTTCGGATAAAAAGTTTTTGAGGCAAACTTGAACCAAATTAATGATTTCATTACTAAATTTGGCTTTAAAAAGCTGTACCTAATACTAACACATTGCGAACCAAATACAAGATATCTCGTTTTTTTCGCTTGCCGCTAATATGCTGCTTTATATGGCATAATTCAAACGTTATGAATTTTATAATGAAACCTCATTCTACAAAATTTAACACAACTTTTCCCGTGACTCAAATATCTATATAAAATTAGCAGTATTTTGAATTTCATAATTTATTGATTCCTGAAACATAAAAAGCCGAATTTTGGTGTCCTTAATGTGTTAACAATGTTAATGAAATTTGGCATTCTACATCTCAGAAACCCCTGGACTAAATTTTTAAAATCTAGCATTTTTAAGTCACGGCCAATGTTGTGTTCAATTTTGTCGAATAAAGATTAACAGTCAAATTCAGTCCATTCGAGTTATACTTTGAAATGTAGCACACTTTTGGCTAGCAAAAAAAAACGAGATATCTCGTATTTGGTCCGCATTGTGCTAAGTTCATGATTTCTTGAATTTCTCTACAATTTATATTGATTGTAAAATTTATTTACAAGTACAATCTTTTTTTTGAATTTTAAATCTGCATTCTTAATCTCTGTTCTGAACCAAAAATTCAAAAATTGCGCTTTGAATCTGTATCCGGATTTCCATACAATTTCAAAAATGTACAAAAAAAAAACGTTTTCCGAATCTTATTCCAGATCAGAATTTTATGAGCCATGTTTAGAGCCCTTATTCATGAATTGTATATTTTAAATTCTGTAGTTCATTTGTAATTACTGTTTGAATTATTTATTTTTAATCTGTATTGTGAATCAGAATTAAAATATGGATTGTCATTTCAGAGCTTGAAATTTTTTAAATTTATGTAAGATTTAAGTTAAAGAACTTCGAATTTGAATATGACACAAAATTTCTCTCTATTCGGAAAACTATTATCAAAATATTGAAAATGCATGTGATCTCAAAAGACATGATTTGATTTTGATATAAAATGCAAAATCAAATTTGAACTAGGATTTCAAAGAAGCTTTTCTTTTCTAATTTCTAATTATGCGAACTGAAAATCAAGAATTCTAAACTGGATACAAAATCCGAAATACTAAAATAGGAATACAATTCTGGTAATGGGTAATATAGAATCAGAACCTCCAAAATGGGTTTAATTTAATTCAAAATTTTGTATTCAGACCTGAACTTCGAAGAACAAGTGAGAAAATTTTGAAAAAGTGTAGCAGAATTTTGGACTTGGGATGGATTTTTGAGGTTATGGCATTAGTTTTTGTCTAGATTGTTACTCTTCATTAACCTTACTGTATAATCATAATTTGGTTCTGAATTTTAAATTTTGAGCGTAGAGTGGAACACCTCGCTTGCTGTTCTGGATCCTCATGGGGGGGTTTAATCGCCAACCCCCCCCCCCTCCCCGTTCCTACGGCCATGGGAGGGGGTATAGCAGTTTGTTACGGTCAATGGATTCTTGATAGAAAATCTTAAACGATTGTGTTACGTGGGGGGAGGTGGAGTTGAAAATGATCTAAAATTGCGTTACGTAATTTTTGAACGGCCCCTAATTGAGTTTTTTGTGTTAGTCACAAAGTTATATTTTATATTATTTAACAGCTTTGCTCAAAACTGCATAAAGATTTGATTGTCATATGTTCAAATTAACTTCAATTAAGAAGTTCCTTTTAAACTTCAGGATTAAAAAAAAAAACTTGTGAAATAAGCTACAAATTTTGTTGTTGTTGCAGAAAAAATTCTGACAGTATAGCTAAATTTCATTTTTCTAAACCATTTATAAAAAAAAAGTTGAGATATAGAATTAAGAAAAGTAGATAAGTTTGATGATAAAAATTATTTTGTATTTTTACTAAGTCTCCAAAAAAATCAAAATCAATTGTGGGATTGTTGGCATCGTGGAAAAAAAAATTCGTCCCTGAGGTCAGTTCAAATTTAAAATGAATACATGAAAGTTTCGTGGCAGATACTTAAAAAAAATTAATGCCTCTAATAAAAAACATTAACGTTACAGAAACAATCGTTCTTAGACAATTGCAATAAAAGCTACAGTTTTTCATATTTACTAGATAAATATGTTGAAAAAAATATTCAGATAAAATACTTACCATCATTAAGTTGAGAAGAACTGTAAAGGTATTCAAAATATGCATCCTTAACGCTTATCATTCCCTGAAGATCAAACATGACCTATCATAATAACACAAAATTAATTTCATTCTTCCTCTCTGTTTTCTCCCTTTTCTAATTTCCCGATACCATCACCGGTGCTGGTCGTCTGCTGCACTTTTGTGGCCGGTCAAATCGAATGATCATCATCGTCGTCGTCGTCGTTGTCGTCGTCATCATCGTCTTCCCTTCTTCCGGAAACGTCTCTATTCGGACTGGACCGGATGTGGTCGGGACGGTATTTGCTGGACATCACACATGCAAACTCGGATTTGTCTGGATTTTTATTGCATCATTCTTGTCCCTCCGGGGGGAATTGCATGACTGAACAACCGTACAGATGCTGGAATACGACCGGAAGATCCCTGCCATGGATGCGTACTCGTTCAATGGTGGAGGCGGAGGCGGAAGTGGCATCGTCGGGATGGGAAGCGGAAGCTACGGGGGTCACAACATGCATCACAAGTGGTCCCGGACGGACTGGCGAGATGTGGTGCTGCCGGCCTTTCCCTACTCGCATCACTACACTCAGGGCATGAGCTACCTGCTGCGGGGGCTGGAACCGGATCAGCAGTACGAGGCCCGGGTACAATCGAGGTAATTGCCAACCTGGATTCTGAAGACTTTGAATGAGAATGAGCGTGTGTTTGAGATGATTTTTTCGAGATTATTCTACAAACAAAGAGAGAATAAACATAAATTAAAAAGGACTCACCATAATCATAGGACATTTGAATCGATCGAGCAAAATCAATTAAAAACATTCAAAGTTTGTTTTCTATGAAAAAAAAAAATCAGAGCATAGGGAATGTAGAGGGAAAAGGGAATCTACAGGAAGAGGCTTGGCATAAATACAAAACAGCTTTAATTTTTGGTATTTGTTACTGTTCCTTGTTTAGACACTAAAAAAGTCCATTTCCAAAACATGAAATTTGAAATCTGATCCTTAAAATTGCTTGTAATACCAATCAACGTGCATTACAAACTCAAAGTTTTCAATAAACAATAGCTTACCGGAACACATTTACGAAACTTAAAAAAAAGACTTTTTTCACTAAATCTCCAAGCGCACGTTGTAGACTTACTCAAATAAGCTCAAATTTAGTTACAGTGCTCGAAAATGAAAGAGGATCAATCCCTGTAAATCTCATTGTTTTCAGCGAAAAAAGCAGAAAAGTGAACTAGACTAATGTACACACATAATTTGGGAGAGGCAATTAATTTCGTATTGCGTACCATTTCTACTATCATTCAATATGATATGGAGTAGAATTTGTAAAAATATACACGAGACTCTCTACATATATACTTGATATTCCCTAAGCAAATGTACTTTTTTTCTAGCGTATTTCAAACTCTGTTATTTTTTGTTTTCTCTTTTTTATTCAAGAACAATTTTTTTTACGCACCAGCAAATTTTTTTCTGAAATAAGGCCCACCTGTTAAAAACGTTGGCCACCCATGGTTTAGATCGTCCATATTTATCTTTCGGAGCTATCCAAATTCTTCAATATTAAAACTAGAGTCCATTTGAATGCTGTTCATAGAATGATATCTAGTCAGCAAAAACCGATGAGAAAAATTTCATATTCAGATATTCATATTCTGATGCATATTTGCATATTCATATAATGTGCATAATAGCGTAAAATTTTCATAGTTTTATTGATAGTCTTCCCGGGAATCTAAAAACTGACGTAACTTTTTCCAGGTATTTTGTGATCTAGAGAGAATTTTAAAATTAAGATTTTAATACTCTACTGCACGAAACCTTCAAAATATGTCATTTTTTAATTTTGGGAAGTAGTATTGTAAAACATTTTCAACTTCTCCATGCCTTAAAAATTCTTTTAACAATTTTGAAACTCAAGACTTAGAATTAAAGTAGCGTAAACTGGGGGAACTTTGACCAACATGCAATTTTTGCAGATAATTACACTAGTTTACAAAATTAAAAAAAAAATCGTGAACTTGACTAACATTTTTAATGTAAAATCGGGCGCTGAATCCGAAAATGAAATCAAAAAAAAATCTCAGTGGAACCGTTTTTGAGTTATGCTCAAAATATGAAATTTCGGAAAAAATAAAAAAGTTCTTGTACTCAGATTAAAATATCTCGGACGACATAACAGTAATTAGAAATCCCTCTTTAGCATATTGAGGGTGAATAAATTTTCTATCGATCATCTGAACAATGTTTTTGCGTTTGACCAACGGTATTGTTGATATTAGTGACATTATGAGAAAAGAAATTATAAAAAAAGCATTTTTTAAGAGTAAATTTTGTTTCAACGAAAGTTTTAGACTCGATGGTAGCATTTAAAAATCTGATTTTCTTTTGCGCTTGAATTTCAATTTAAAACAAAGATTTCAAGTGGTTGCTTATCAAAATTAGTTGAAAATTGAAGAAGTTATGGCTACTTCACCATAATAGTATTTTTTGTAGTTTTTCATAATTTAACGAACCGCAGTACACTTATCATAGTATAGGTAGAATGAAACATGATAAATCTTTCTTGGAGTTGTCACACAGAGAACCTAGTAAAAAAAAATTCTCCTCTTTGCGGTGTTTTGTGGAAATTAAGAAACTTAGTACCCCAACATGTTCTTTTAAAGTTTTACTATGCATTTATTCAGTCTCATCTAAACTATCTTATTTTGATATGGGGAAGAGCCTCCTTGTCACATCTTCAAAAACTTCAGACCCTACAGAATAGATGTTTGAAAAACATCTTCAGACTACCCCTGTTTTTTCCTACCCAACAACTATACTCTCTGGGAACGCACAACATTCTTCCAATAACCGAACTCTGTAATTTGCAAACCGTTATATATGTTCATGATAATATACACTCGAGTAGCAATAACCAAAACCTTAATTTTACTACGGGATTAAGAACCCACAATACCCGTCAAAATAATTACTTGCAACGATGCCGATCCATGACATCTTTAGGGCAAAAAAGAATTTCTTTTATAGGACCTACAATATACAACGCTTTACCTACTGAAATAAAGACCATCAACAACCGTTCCATGTTTAAAGTCAAAGTAGTACAGTTATTAAAAGAAAAATTAAATCGTTAAAAAAGTCGATCAACAACCAGTTTTTTTAAATCAAATTTTGTTTGTTTTTGTAGCATCGTAGTTTTCTTTTGTCGTACTTTTAACTATTAATAAGTAAACTTAAGTAAATGTAGCATAATATTTGATTAGTTAACATTATTAAAAAAAAAAAGAAATGGATCTCTTTAAAGGAAATTTTCTTCCATTGAGATCCTTATCGTAATATTGTTTAATTATAGCATACATTTCCTCGCAGTAAATAATAAACTTTTGTGTTCTCAGCATGATTAAAATTAAAAAAAAAAAAAAAAATCTCACTCGCTCCAAGTCAAAATTATTTATTAGCTTACCAGAAGGTCACATGCCAAGTTTCAGGAAGATCTGACCAAAGGGAGGGGTTGCTTTAGTCTCAAACGTGAATAAAATTTTAAGGTTTTCTCCCGGGAGAAACAAAAAATACTGGTTATTCATCAATAACTTTTTTCATCACTAGCCTATTGTTTTTATGGATAATTTTTATAAAGCCTAATTTAAGACAAATATTTCACCCGAAGACTGCATCACGATTGGACTTTAAGTAAAAAAGTAATTGCAGTTCAAAGGCCGCAAATTTTGTCCAACACGCAATGAGTACTTTTTACGCATTGCGTTTCATACGAGAATTTTCGACCAAAATACAATTTTTGAACGGCAATAACTTTTCTGTTTAAAATCCAATCGAGTTACAGTCTTCGGGTGAAATATTTGTCTCAACTTAGGCTTTAAGAAAATTAACCATAAAAAAATGATTGTTTTTTATTGTTAATTTTCTTAAAGCCTAAGTTCGGTTTTTGCTGACTAGATATCATTATATGATAAGCTTGCCAGATTGCCCGGTTTTATCCGGGTTTGCCCGGATATTTGATGTAAAATTTCGAGAAAGTCCGGTCCGGCCCGGTTGCCCGGATATCGTGAAAAAAGTCCGGATATTGCCCGGATTTTTTCACAATTTTCACAAAAAAACCAAAAAAAAAATCAAAGTTTTTGAGTAAGTTTCAGCAAAATCGATTAACGGATGAAAATTTTCAACAGTTGTTTCAAATAATTTCGCTGATTTACTTTTATAAACCTTCAAATATTTAAGTTTTCCAAAAAGTTTTTGGAAGTCTGCAATTGCATTAATAAAATATTAGTTTCATTTTTTTGCATTTTTTCTTTGCTTTTATATATAATAACACCTGAATTTTGCCCGGTTTTTGCCCGGTTTTTGGATTTGAAGAATTGAAATCCATGCCCGGATTTTGCCAGGTTTTCTTGAAAAAATGCCCGGAATTGGTAGGCCCGGATGGGAATGGAAAAAATTCTGGCAACCTTATTATATGAACAGCATTCAAATGGACTCTAGTTTTAATATTGAAGAATTTGGATAGCTCCGAAAGATAAATATGGACAATCTAAACCATGGGTGGTCAACGTTTTTAACAGGTGGGCCTTATTTCAGAAAAAAATTTGCTGGTGCGTATAAAAAATTGTTCTGGAATAAAAAAAAGAAAACAAAAAATAACAGATTTTGAAATACGCTAGGAAAAAAGTACATTAGCTAGTGATGAAAGAAGTAAGTGATGAAAAACCAGTATTTTTCGTTCCTTCCGGGCAAAATACCTCAAAATTTTATTCACGTTTGAGACTCAAGCGACCCCTCCCTATGGTCAGATCTTCCTGAAACTTGGCATGTGACCTTTTGGTAAGCTTATAAATAATCTTGACTTGGAGCGAGTGAGATTTATCATGTTTAATTCTTCCTATACTATGATAAGTGTACTGCGGTTCGTTAAATTATGAAAAACTACAAAAAAAACTATCATGGTAAAGTAGCCATAACTTCTTCAATTTTCAACCGATTTTGATAAATAACCATTTGAAATCTTTGTTTTAAATTGACATTCAAGCGCAAAAGAAAATCAGATTTTTTAGATGCTACCATCGAGTCTAAAACTTTCGTTGAAAAAAAATTTACTCTTATAAAATGCGTTTTTTATAATTACTTTTCTCATAAAGTCACTAATATCAACAATACCGTTGGTCAAACACAAAAACAGTGTTCAGATGATCGATAGAAATTTATTCACCTTCAATATGCAAAAGAGAGTTTTCTAATTACTGTTATGTCGTCCGAGATATTTCAATCTAAGTACAAGAACTTTTTTAATTTTTCCGAAATTTCATATTTGGAGCATAACTCAAAAACGGTTCTACTGAGATTTTTTTTGAATTTCATTTTCGGATTCAGCGTATGATTTCACATTAGAAATGACCTTCAGTTTACTGAGTTCAAAAATGCTGTAAACTGGTGTTATCATAAACTAAGTAAAAAGCTAAAATACCTGAAAACTGTTTACTTCGTTTTAAAGCGTTGAGTAACAAATAAGCTTTAATTGGTTGTTATCAGATAATTGTTGATCTTATTTAAAATGTAATTTTAAAATCTTAAAATATCTAGATCTTCAAAAGCTCACAAACAAACAGCTCTCCTGATAAAATTAAGCATTTAGGAGCAAATGAATTGTTTAATGTGAAAGTTTAAGCTTTTTTTATTTATTTGATGTTTAAGCCATGGTCATTTGGTGAAAATTTTGGGATATTGAAAAAAAACGGTGATTTTTTATGAGAAAGCCTGTTTAGTAAAAATGGCTCAAACCCTATCAAAGGGTTCAATTTGAAGAAAAAAAGAATAAAGAAACAATACGAAGACCTAAAGAATTGCATGAAGGCAAAATTTCATTTGTTTTTGAGGCCAAAAAAAATTGAAATTTTTTATAATTTTTACCCCTGGATGTATGCAGCAACATTGTCCATCTTTTGATTATAATGTTATTGAAAAAAAAAACGTTGAAAAAATCAGTTTATTTCTAACAAAAATTACTGTTATTAATATTAATGCCTTCTGTGCTAAATGGCACCATGACAATAATTTAAAAGTTGTTAAGGCACGTAAAAACTAAAGTGATCAAAGTTACCCCGAAACTCGAAATCTGATTTTGTAACAAACATTTAATTATAACCACCAATGTAGTTTGAATTTACTACTATCAGTGATCATGTTTTATACTTCTAACCTCAGATAGTGTTTTAAACATTTTAGACATTACGAAAAAGCAACCCCTTCCTAAATATTCAAAAATGAATAGACAGGGATCAAAGTTCCCCCAGTTTACGGTACTTTAACTGACAAACTTGAATGATTCTTGTATATTATCACTTATTGATTTTTCTCGGTGAGTAAAACAACTATTTATTTATCTTTACGTAACGTTTCGGGCTTCTTCTTGCTGCAAAAGTTTAAAATAATTGAGAAAACATTTCATCATCGATATACATTTGTTAACTTGACTTTAGGTTATTCATCAATTGATTTCAATTTCGTAGTTTCATAAAGAAATGTTTAATACTATGTCATATATCAAAGTCAAACTATCATTTTCCCGGCTCAATCCTTTCAATTTAATTTCAAATTCAATTTAACACTTTTAATTGAACTCGGATATTCCCGGGTGTTTTAAGCGTATCAAGGGATTCGAGAACTCTCGATTTTTTTTATTCCGGGGAATTTTTGTCGGGAAATACGGGGTTGGAAACTGTAATAAGGTTTGATAAATATACTCGGAAAGAAAATTGTGATTTTTTTCAAATACACCAGTTGAATTATGTTTAAACTGTAAACATTTGGTCGTTTTTAAAAGGTTATTCTTTTGACCATTTTTGCCTTTTCTAAGGCATTTTTCATTGAATGATTAAACTGATTAGGATGAATAAATTATTTCAATTTTTTTTGGTAAGTAAGTAAATAAAAGAAAAACCTGTTAAAATTTCAGGACATTTTATCATTTCTCTTTGCTTGAGCACTATCCTGAGTATGATTCTAAACAAACAAAATTAAATGTCCTTTGAGACAAAATTGAGGTTTAGTTCTAAGGCAATTATACCGATTTTGATAACAATCAGTGCCTTTATAATAAGGTTTCCAGATTATTTCCCGCACTCATACGTACCGAAAAAATGAAAAATCCGGGCAAGTCCGGATAGAACAGGGCACTCTGGCAAGCTTAATTTATAACAAAATTAAACTCAGAATGCAATTGTTTTCAAAACTGCATTCAGAAGCCCAGATGATGGATTTTTTTTAAACAAGAGGCAATTCATACAACAGGTGCATAACAATTAAACTTTTATATAAACAAGTTTGAGTATTGAAAAATCTTCCAAATCAAATAATCATTTCAACAAGCAAATTTGTCAAAATTGTCAAAATTGTCAAAATTGTCAAAATTGTCAAAATTGTCAAAATTGTCAAACTTGTCAAAATTGTCAAACTTGTCAAAATTGTCAAAATGATCAAATATGCCAAATTGTCAAAATTGTCAAATTGTCAAAATTGTCAAAATTGTCTAAATTGTCAAAATTGTCCAAATTGTCAAGTCAAAATTGTCAAAATTGTCAAAATTGTCAAAATTGTCAAAATTGTCAAAATTGTCAAAATTGTCAAAATTGTCAAAATTGTCAAAATTGTCAAAATTGTCAAAATTGTCAAAATTGTCAAAATTGTCAAAAGGGTCAAAATTGTCAAAATTGTCAAAATTGTCCAAATTGTCAAAATTGTCAAAATTGTCAAAATTGTCAAAATTGTCAAAATTGTCAAAATTGTCAAAATTGTCAAAATTGTCAAAATTGTCAAAATTGTCAAAATTGTCAAAATTGTCAAAATTGTCAAAAATTGTCAAAAATTGTCAAAATTGTCAAAATTGTCAAAATTGTCAAAATTGTCAAAATTGTCAAAATTGTCAAAATTGTCAAAATTGTCAAAATTGTCAAAATTGTCAAAATTGTCAAAATTGTCAAAATTGTCAAAATTGTCAAAATTGTCAAAATTGTCAAAATTGTCAAAATTGTCAAAATTGTCAAAATTGTCAAAATTGTCAAAATTGTCAAAATTGTCAAAATTGTCAAAATTGTCAAAATTGTCAAAATTGTCAAAAATTGTCAAAATTGTCAAAATTGTCAAAATTGTCAAAATTGTCAAAATTGTCAAAATTGTCAAAATTGTCAAAATTGTCAAAATTGTCAAAATTGTCAAAATTGTCAAAATTGTCAAAATTGTCAAAATTGTCAAAATTGTCAAAATTGTCAAAATTGTCAAAATTGTCAAAATTGTCAAAATTGTCAAAATTGTCAAAATTGTCAAAATTGTCAAAATTGTCAAAATTGTCGAAATTGTCAAAATTGTCAAAATTGTCAAAATTGTCAAAATTGTCAAAACTGTCAAAATTGTCAAAATTGTCAAAATTATCAAAATTGTCAAAATTGTCAAAATTGTCAAAATTGTCAAACTTGTCAAAATTGTCAAAATTGTCAAAATTGTCAAAATTGTCAAAATTGTCAAAATTGTCAAAATTGTCAAAATTGTCAAAATTGTCAAAATTGTCAAAATTGTCAAAATTGTCAAAATTGTCAAAATTGTCAAAATTGTCAAAATTGTCAAAACAGTCAAAATTGTCAAAATTTTCAAAATTTTCAAAATTGTCAAAATTGTCAAAATTGTCAAAATTGTCAAAATTGTCAAAATTGTCAAAATTGTCAAAATTGTCAAAATTGTCAAAATATTCCTATACCCAGATAGATTACCTTAATAATTTGTCACTAATAAAAGTCATCATCGGTGAATGTGATGTGTGGAACCTTTTCATTAAAAACGGCACCAGGCTAGAAACAGTTGGTAACCAGTCGGTTCAAAAGTGCTACTGAAAAGTTTCACATTTATTCAATCAAGCACGTTCTTCTGATCCCATATTTCAAAACCAGCAAAGGATAGCCGATTCATCCATTCCGTTCACTGATGGGAATGTCTGCTCTTTTTTTACCACTCTCTGGAGCCACCCGAAAAAAACCAGGCCGATTCGTTCAGACAAGAAAAAGTGCAAGGCCATCATAAAGCATTCTGCCGTTCTCCATTCTTGCCAATCCTTGTCCTTTCCGCAAATGCCGCAAAAGCGACAGATGGCAGCACATCCGATAATGATGTATGACGTTCGATTCGATTCGATTCAATTGGAATCGTTCGTTCATCCGATCATCCGGTGTGTGTGGCCAGCATCCAGAGTTCAAAGCCACACACTGAACGGAACATCTCCCGGCCTTCGTCGTCTGCTGCTTCTGCTGCTACAGGATGAATCCTATAACGAACTCGGGGCTGATCCCAGTCGATGGCATCCTTTCGCCATAACCCTAATGCCTTGTATGGGATTTCCCACATGATGGTCGAGGTTCGAGACTCAGACAACGCAGAGATGTTGTGAAAAACGGGAACACAGGAGAAAACCACATTAGCATTGTCACATGTCGAACACACTATAGAGGACGTACGTGCACATGAGCTTTGAAGGACGTTGAAGGTAGAACAGAACAGATACACACACACACACACACATATGTACATACACGAGTTCATTGATACGTGAGTGAGCCACTTTGGTGTGTTTCATTCGGAAAGAATCATTGGTCATTGGTCGGTCATCGGAAGGAAGGACGGAGTTGAACTTTTAGCCACAAAAAATGGATAATCGATAAATCTAAAAAATGAATAACTCAGTTTGTTTGATAATCTTTGAAGATGATTGAAAAGATCATGTGTATCTTTTAATCCCTCAATTTTGCTTCGGAAGAATTTATGATTTTAAAATTAACATCGATGCTCATTTCCAAACGGCCTTTGCTGAATTTATAATTTCGTTAAAATACATTCATCTAGCTGATGAATTCTGCTGCTTCATTTTGCAGAACCAAAACATGATTTTTATGGTTCTCCACATGCTTTGTGGCCAATTCGCAATTGACAAAAATGGATCAATGATTGCTGATGACAGGTGATGATGATTAACGCGGTAAAAATGTTGACATCATTACACGGTGGAGCCAGACTATTAAAATTGGGTACGGGGTAGAAGTATCATTTTACTCATTGACAAATAAGTAATTTCCCGGTTAAAGAAAATGAGAAGTAAAAAGTAACAATTAGCTATTGCTAATTAATATAGTTGTTTTGATGACCTCACAGACAAACAATTTGTTCGTCCTTGAACAAGAAATTTGAAATCTATTTTAAAAAATGAGAGAATGTAACATAATTTAAAAATAATTTTTAATAGGCGAATGACGTATGAGTGTTTTCTTTGCATATCTTCATTTTTAAAAACTACTAACCATACTAATCTATTTCTATGTATTACTTTCTTCTCTTTAATATCTCAAAAAACCATCTGCGCTCGAATGCCATTTTCCATGGAATGCAATTAAAAACCCGCGCTGCCTATTCTGCCGGATTTTGTCACCCGGGATAAACCACCGTGGCGATGGATCTGCTAACGATGGGACTTTTATCGGGCTCAACACATTCGACGAAAACGAAAACGGAAAAAAATGTTTTTATTTTCATCCAAACGACACACAAACATACGCCGCGGCGACCAACTGTATCAACGTGATTTTTAATCAACGCTCATCCGACTGTCAACTCCCACATTGTAAATGGAAAACACCAAACGGGGATAACATACAACCCCCTTCAAATTCGAAACAAACAAAAAATCCGCAAACATAAAACCCCAAAACACATCCCACAGAAACCGGTATGGGTGGAGCGATTTCTCGGAAAGCTTTCTTTTCACCACTTCAAACACAGGTAAGTTTGGATCGAAGGTTTTTTTTTTTAATATGAGGGAAATGAGGTTATTTTGACTTTGATCAGAGACAAAACAGCAGAAAATCATCAATATTTACCTGTTTTTAATTAATTGTGACATTTCATTTCATGGCCATCAAAAACCAACATCAAGGTTTTTTTTTTCTAAGCTGTCTGCAAAAAAAATTTTTTTGGTAATTTGAGCTGCTGTGGATAAAATAAAAATGAAAAATATTCATATGATTCAACTGAAAGCCAACTTTGCACCAATCAGATTATGAACTTATATTGGAACTTTCAACCGGAATCAGCTTGAAATTTGTACATTTCGTATTCAAACATTGATTTATATCAAAGATCCATGAAAAGTTTTTGCCTTCCATTTTAAAAATTAATATTTCTGTAGAATTCAGAAAAATTATATAATTTTAAAATACCAGGTTCAAATGTAAAACGCAAAATAAAAAATATGGAAAACGATTAGGATCTGAAACTTTTTTCTTTTGAATTTCATATTTAGTTTGAAAATTCGGATGTAGATTTCCGGTTCCAAAACTTGGTTTTATAAGTTGATAGCTTTCAACCCAGATATCATAACCTAAATATATAAAAGTTTGATCATATTTTCAAAAAACTTGGATGATGTTTTTTTTTAAATTGACGCTGTCCATTTTTGTATCGATAATTATTGTATTATTTGTCTTATTCTCATTAGAATCATCAGAGGTTTTTGACTATAAGTTAAAGCAATGATGACTTTGAAAAAAAAACCGCTATTTAAACAACATAAACGATTAACATTAAATTTAGAGTGACGATAATGTAGTCAGAAGACGAAGGAACTTTAAGACCGCCCTGTTCGTCTCTGTTATTTCAAAATTGACACAAACAAACAAAAAATCTGAATCAAAAGTAATGGAGACCAGTAATGAGCATTACGCGGCCTGCGATCCGCTTGCAACCCTTGAGATATTTTTGTCGGACTCGCATTTATCTTTTCTCAAATTGAATTTATATTTCTCCACTTTTTTCCTACTATGGGTTGAATTATCATTACAAGGCCCCCTCCCATGGAATTTTTTTCCGTGTAAAATATTCAGATGATGAAATGAATTTACCGTAGTACCGAGAAATTAATTGGTTCCGAAAGGTATTCGAAATACGTTTTTGCAAACATGTCGGAAAATATTAATTTCATTTCTGGACACTATAGAGAACCTGTCAATTTTTGTTGCACTTCCACAAAACTTTCTTTTAAGACTCAAATTTTTACTCCACAAAATCCTTCCTCGTCTTTAAGATGCTTGTTTTTTTTTAAAGTGTACCAAAACAAAAACAGAATTTTTTAGCTTGAATTTTAACTTAAGTATTCATTCATCAAATACTTATTTAACACATGAACAAACTTGTAGCCATGTGACAGGATTTAACTATTCTCGATATTGAAAACTTTACGCAAGAAATCTTAAACGTAACATAACGAAACACTTTGATCATAGTAATAATCGATTATGTCTTTACAAATGTAATGCTGAATTGAAATATTTTCAAAAACCAACTTCAGCTACAATTTTATTTTGTGTTTCTTATTCTTCTTAATGCTCAAATTCACATTCATAGGGGTTATGATAAATTAAATTAGGGGTATCAATTTGAGTGCCCCAAGTCCAAATATTAGGTTAGATTTTTTCTATCAGGCTTTATCGTTAAAATAAATTTTGAAAATAAGTAAAAATCAATTTTGAAATTTCAGCACAATTTTGTCTTCACTGTATACTGCAAAGGTTTTAATTCAATAATCATCTTCTCCGAAGACCGCAGTTATTTTGACTGCTGCGAAAAAATGTACAAAAATTATCTTCTGGATTACTTTGAACAATTACTTTGAACAATATTTAAATGGCATATGGTTTTTATGAGGGTAATTTTATTTATAAATTTTTATGTTCCAAGAGCATTATTCCTTACCTTGTCTTTGTCTTTAGTGAAAGAGAAACCCATTCTGTAGAATACGAATATTCATGATTTTTAATGAAACATTTCAAGCTAAGTGAATTTTAGAAAAAAAAAATTATAACAAAAGTCAAATCGTTCTTCCATTTTTAACAAATTTGTTAATCTAACCTAATAAATCTCTGATATGAGAATATCCAAATTATTATCATTCTTCAATTTAATGGATGAAGGATTAATTTCACTCAAATCTGATTTATTTTAAACTTGTAAACGCTATATCAACTGAACAGGAAGTGTAAGACAAAATCTCAGAAATGATTTGAGTTCATGACTCAAAATTCATTCAAATAAGTTATTAAAAAGACATCAAAAAATGCTGTTCCTTTAAGTTATAAATTGAATTCTAAGCTTTTTGAAAACTTTGTTTCTCAAATGTTAAAAAACTTTTATTTTTCATTTTCACAATTTATATTTATAATGATGTTTAAATATTTTTTTTTATTCCTACTTCTCGTATTTTTGATTTTTTTCTATAACAAATATGTTTTTGTTTTTTAAATCTAAATTTTTGTTTGTACCTTTTATACTTTTCAGGATCTAATTTTAAAATTTAACGTGAAAAAATTAAGTGACACCCATCAACTAAAAATCATCTTTTTAAATCGATCATGATTTTTGTTATCTGAATAAGCATTTAATTTGTACTTTCAAAATCAACCACAACACTTGGAATTCCATTTTTATTTTAAGCATTGTTTTTTTATTATTCAATCAATAAAATTGTTCAATAATGAATTTTTGATAATGTTTAATTTCAGATCATTTTGATAGAATTTCATTTTCATCATTTTTGATGGAAAGACTGATAAAAAATAACGATTTGAAGCGTTAATTCTCGATTAGAAAAAAATGTTTGATTTTTATTTTGATTAGAAGATAATGGTATCAAGATTATATAAATGTAATTGAAATTCAAGTGATCATTGTCAGAAATGAATTATTTTCTAATATTCATTTTCTCCTAGTTATCAAATTACGAAACTAACAAAGCTCATTTTTAAGTTCATAGAAAAAACTTGTTATATCAATAAAACAACATGTTCAGAATTATGAATATAAAAAGTTTTTATTATGAGGGTCGAAACGTCGAAAGTTTTAAATTATTTTTTTTGTAGAGAAATGAATCCAACTTAGATGACATTTCAGGGACTAGATAAGAGAAAAACGATGTTGAAAAACATGCAAAAAAATTCGCCTTGTCTCCCGGTGAGACTTGAACCCACATCTTGCGTTTCTCCGGGGCCCATGTATTAACATTCTACTACAGGAGACCAACCTGGCGTATGAATATTATACTGGTTGAGTGTCGATGTCTATCGGAATGAAGGGAATAGTTCTCCCATGTGATCATAATCATTTTTCTTGGTCTATTTCTATTTAATAGTTTCAAATTATGTTTTGTAGCTGAAATCGAAAATTTAGACTGTTTGTTGATAGAAAAATAAAATATTTTGTCCTGAACAAGAGTAAAGGCCATAGCAGGTCAAAACGTCTTAACAACATATTTTAAAACTGGCCAAAAAATCGGTAGAATTCAATAGCAATCATTAATGGCGGTTAATTCAAAATGCATTGTATTTTCGATGTTCATTATATTTTATTTTTTTATTTAATGAAGTTAGAATAAGGTTACCAGATTGCCCGTTTTTATCCAGCTGTGTCCGAATATTTAATCCAAAATTTGGGAATAGACCCCGGATTTCATTGTAAAACTTTGGCAAATCAATTGAAAAAATGAAATACTGTAGTAATATATTTTTATTAATGCTCCCAAAACTAAATTTTTTGAGCAATTTTTATAAAAGTAATTATGAGACGTTATTTAAAAGCCTTTATGGTTTTTTTTTTTTATTTTTGTTGAGTAGTTTTTGGGTTTCAACAAAGTTTGCCTGGATTTTGTCCAGATTTTAGGTCATCAATTTTCATATGAAATGCCCGGATTTTACAGGATTTTATATAAAATTGCTCGGAATTGTCCGGTCTGGATACGTGCTGGAAAAGTTCTGGCAACCTTAAGTTAGAATCATTTAATTGAGGGAAAAAATTAAGATTGTTAGGTGACAACTTAATTGAATCGGACATAAAAATCCTTTACTATTTACTCTTAAAAATTAAATTATCATGAAAATGAAAAACTTCTAATCCTTAAACTTAGTTTTAAGAAGAGTTTAGAATTAATTTATAAGAAACATGAATTTAATTACGTCAATGAAAACTGAATCTCAAAATAACTTGTCAAACAAATTTTTATTCATATACTAGCTCAGGGGTGAGCAACCTTTTGAAGCAACGGGCCACTTTTAATATGAAATTCTTTGGGCGGGCCGCATTAAAAATAAAATTTAGTTAATAATAATTTGCTGAATTTAACGTATTTTTTAGTTGCATCACTAAAACCGGATCATTTTTCCATAATTTGAATGTTTTTAAAAATTTGAAATGTGTAGCGAAGATTCTATTTTTACATCATTTGCTTTCCTTTCATTTATTAAAAAAAACGCTATTCGCTATACCCGCTCAGTTTAGCAACACGTTTCAAATTTTGGAGTTCTCCTCTTTACTTCCTCGTTCCGAAAAATTTTAGGAGCTAGCTAGTAAAACTGTCAAAATGAGCGTGGCGACGAACTTGTTAAAAACGAAAATTTTCGAAAGTCTTTCGAAGGTTCTTAAAAAGATCTGAACCGTTTTTTGAAAAAAAAAACCGTTTTTTATTCGAACCGATGCGAAGGTATTTTTTGTCATCACTTCCATTGAAAAAGTTCATGGAGCTTGACCATAGCGATTTTTTTCGGTGCCCATTTTCGAACAATTTTTCTTTACAATTTATTTAATATTTTTCCTTAAGCCTCCTTTTTCTATCAACGGTTTTTTTTTATAATTGGAAGTTCCGTATGAAATCATTGCATTGAGATGGTGAGCATGGTTTCAAATCCATGGAAAATTCATAATTTCACAGATTTTAAACCAGATTTATCAATGTTACAGTTTACATTTTTGATTCTAGAAATTTTTTGGTTCAATTTAATCAATTTAATTTAGTGAATGTTTGGCTTGATTTGCCCATGGAATTTCTGAAAATAGCATTACACCAGACAACAAAATCTCATTTTCCGAGGTGTAAGGAATCTCAAAACTGATTTTTACTTATTCGGAGTTGCTGAGTCCAAATATCAATTTTTTTTGTCAGCACTAGATTTTGAGATAACTTTTAAAACTAGGTTAAAAAATTAGTTATTTAATTTGCGTACTCTTTTGACAAAACTTTAAAATACAAATACTAATGTACTCAATGATCAACTTTCTCAGAGACCGCGAGTAATTTAGACCTGAGAAAAAAGTTATGGAAGTTTTTATTTTGTTTTTTTTTTTCAATCCTGCAAAAAAGGAATTTTGAAGAAGTCTTATAGAAAAATTAAACCAAATTCAATCTTTTATATTTTCAAAACTGTAAGTCTAATCAATTTGCAGTCTTCAACTAACTTCCGGATGAATAAGCCATAAAGACGCTTAAAATCCCTCGAGAGAGAAAAATTATGTTGTTGAATGAATTAAAATTTTAATATCCAATATTCAATGACTTTATTTAGTGATGTGAGAAGAAGTTTTATCTATTTTTTTTGAATTTCTATTAATTGTAATTATTTTATTTATTTACAAAGTATTCCGTCTCATATTCGTTCTATAAATTGTAAGTAGAATAAAATTTTTGAAAGCATTATATCTTGGAAACAAGAATATCTGGGCATTATCTGAATCCTTGATTAAATTAAGGGTAGTAAATTACTGAAAGTTAGCATTTGATTTTTATGGAAGTTTATTGGTATGTCATTTATCAGACATCGATTATACTTATAACTGATCAATTTAAAAACTTCCAGACGCAAGTGATAGACAATATATGTTACATGTTTTGAATTCAGGACATCAAAATCTTATAAAATCAGTTATTGAATCATAGGCACCAAAATGCAGCCCTCCTGTGTAATTGTAACAAACTTTTTTGGTTGAATCACATAATTACAGATATAATTGTAGTCAAGAAATCAGAATTTCTATAAGTCGCTAAGAAATCTATAACCGTTCACCCAGTCGTCATTATAAAACTTTCCTTTTTTCCGTCAATAATCAAGAACAAAAATATTTCACTTTTTCATACAACTTTAACTTTGCTTGAAAGACTTAACTAATATTACGTTTTTTCCAATAAATAATATTGCATCCATGCCTTCATAAGAGCTCAATGAATAGCTTAAATCCTACAAAAAAGTCTACTATCTGAATAACAATGGGGCAGATGCAACTGGAGTTTTTGTTTTTTTTTTCTTTGTTTACTTTTGCATTTTTTTTTGCTTAGTTGTTACTACTTTATGATAATTAACAAAAACAGAAAAAAAAATAATTTGAAACTTGTTTCGCGGGCCGCACAAACATGTCTCGAGGGCCGAATGCGGCCCGCGGGCCGCGAGTTGCTCACCCCTGTACTAGCTGATCTCGTACGAAAATCCGTTTCGTTTTTAGCAGTATTTATGAGCGACCGACTTGCATGTCTAGCATACAAAATACTAAATAAGAAATTGATTGACCGTCAAAAAGATCATCCGTGTACGAATTTTTGTCTTTTTCGGATGCATGATAACGAAATTATTCCTATAACATACAAACATTAATGTGAATAACCCTTTTTTTCGTCTGATAGAAAGTATGAAATCAGAAATCGATTTCTCGTCCAGTAAAACTTTCGGGTTAGAAGTTTTATCTTGATGTGATGCTATATCACCTTTTTTATTGCTAAAAAATTATTGACGACCTCTTTGCCGACCCCTTTTCCCGAGCCCTTGTCAAAACTTGACATCTGAAATCAGTCACACATGCTGTAAATATCCCACGTGCAAATTTTCATTACAATCTGAGGCACCATCAAGGCAAAATAGTATAAATAATGAAAAGATAATATTGACGACCCCTTTTGCTGACTCCAAAATTTGACTCCAGAAAGCAATAGAGCGTCCCTGGAAACTACTATGTGGAAATTTTCATCTAAATCCATATATAAAAACGTCAATATCGTAAAAACATCAAACAGTTGATATGGAAGACCCTTCCGCCGAACCCTGACCCAAAATTTTATTTATAAAATCAATTTTCCATCTCCCCTGTGCAAACTAACATCTCAATCCAATGTAAGAATCTTTTCAAACCAAAAATAAGAATGTTGAAAATCTTTGATTTTTTTTACCAAACTAAATAAGTGGTATACTGCTTCGTTAGTCAATTGTGAGATTAAAAATGAATTATTTTTTATTATTAATTTTGAAAATTTTAAAAATGTCTCGTACTTTACCACAATTGATTGTCGCAGCCGTTTCAATCCACGAAAATCTTTGTTATATGATGATTGTTTATAAATGATGTATCAAAGACTGCTTAATTTTAACATCCGAAAGTCCGAAAGCATCCGAAAATCAAAATTTGTTTAATTTTTTTTTTTTTGTAAAAAAAAACAAAAGAATAGTGTTAAACAATTTCTTTTTTGTCTTATTAGATTGACTTCAATATCATTATATAACGAGCAAAAAAATCTTAGCAAAACTTAATTTTTACGTTACTATTGCTTGTTCCCGGCAATGTATTTTTTAAATAAAAAAAAATACCATAGATGTTGTGTTGCATCAAATAAATAACTGGTTAGATAAAAAAGTAAGGACTTAGTTGAGCTGCCATAATTCGTCAATGTTGAGAAAACCTTCAATTTTGTCGAAGAAAAGTTTGATGATCAAGAATCTGTGATTGAAAAATTTGACATGTATTAGTATTGAAATGAAAATTTTTGAAGTTCAGCCCTGAGGTTTTTTTTTGCGTGAACTCTTTCTTCTACCAAATTATGAATTTCTATTTTGAATACATAAAAAAAATCACCTTATCATGAATAGGGGAAAGTGGGGAATCGTGGGTCATGGGAAAAATTTGCCTGTTTGCGCAATTTTTTTTGCAAGTTAACCTATGTGACTACCTTCTGTAGTAATTTACAGAACTCGTTTATCTTTCTAAGTTTCACCATACGAAAAAAAATCTGTTTTTAATACATACGTTAATTTTAGACTATTCAAATAACATTCAAATAATAGGTTTGGGGATTGATTTTTTTATTTTGTATCACAAAATTTTAAGACATATGATATATTTAATTTCAAATTAAACATTCCAGTTTCATGAGATCTCAAACGAAATCACCTTCATCATCTGAAAATAACCCTCCATAAGTTTTCATGCTATTTTTCTTTTACTTTTAAATCTCCTTATTTTAAAACTCTTTTTCTATCCTCTATCTTCCCTTTCTAGATACCGAGATCCGGGACCTGAGCGTGACCCACCGGGGTGGTAATTCCAACTCTGGGCCCACCCTGGCCCGGCAGCACCACTGGAGCGTCACCCTGTCGGTGGTATCCCTCCTGGTAACCCTATCGATCCTGAGGCGCACCTTTTGAAGGTGATTGAATCCGGTGATATAAACAACTGAGCAGGTGGGGGGACTGACCCGGGTATGAACAAAACTAAAAATGGAGGGAAAAAATTAAAAAAAAAAACATTGCCACCGGTAGTGAAATGATGTTGAAAAAAAAAATCACACAAATCCAAACGGCACTGCGGGTTGCTTGCTGCTTGCTGGGTCAAAGGCAAACAAATGAAAGAGCGAGAGAGAGCGATGTGAGCGAGACAAGAGAACATTCGAAATCCCAGGCTGTCCGAAACCCGTGTTGATTAAGCTTTAATTGCATTTGGTGTGTCCCCTCATTCCGTAGTCTGTTTGTTCCGGATTCGATTAAATCATTCACACGAACCTCTTAAAAATGGCACAGACGCGCGCACATAGACAGACATACACAGACAGGCAGGTAGATAAAAGCGGCACACATACACATACTTGCGTATGTTTGGGTTAATTGCAAAATAACCCGGCGCGTCCCAATCGGTTGATTGATTTTGACGCCTTGCGAAATTTAAAGTGCATTTTTGCGGTTTATTTTTGTGAGTTTTATTTCAGTCGTGAGAGAGTAGGATGTGTCGAATACACACTGTTTTCGAATTCCAAAACGACTACTTGTAATATGAAATAATCGTATTAGGCAAAAATCAACGTGTGATTTTTTTTTCTAATTTTTCGTGTAAAAATTTTGTGCTAAAATTTAAAATATTATTTTCTTTGGTTTTTTTCTCAATATTTTCTTTCCAAGCTATCAAAATTCATTTTCGATACTTGCAGTCTATAAAAAAGTACCCTGGCTTTAACTCCGCTCAAGATCGCGAAGTGATTAGATTAGAATGAAAAAAGTTTCAACTTCCCAAACAAGAACGTTTCTTCTTATAAAATAATCTAGCAACACTGTTAAAAATCCGAAAACTGATCAAAAATATTTTAAAAATGTTTTTTATAAAAATTGCTTACTTTAGAGTATAAAGATGTTCAGACAAACTGGTTTTCGTTAAATTTTCAATTTTTAGAAAAAGAATGTTTATCTATCATTGTGTAGAGCAGCGATGCCAGGTTGATTTGTCAAGAGCAGCATGATGAAAAAATCAGGATTTTCAGGGCAACTCAAATCGTGCTTAAATTGCATTAATAAAGGTGAAAAACAGATACTCAAGACGTATTAATTTTTGCACTGAGGCGCTAGATTCTGCTCGCCTCGCCTGAATCGGCCTGCAGTTTATAAGGAAAAACATCATCTCGATATCGTCTGAACTGAACATTATTAGCGGTTTAACTATTTTAGTACAGATTTCTTCGATATTCCGATAATTTTATTACATATAAAATTACAGTTTAGATCAAGATTCCAAAATTTTTTGAAGAACGTATCCTGGCCAGACAATCCTGGCTATTTTATCAAAAAACCTAGAAAAATCCGGGCATTTGATTTCAAAATTGTCGACTAAAATCCTGGCAACATCCGGACAAATTTGGTCAACACATAGGAAATACTCATCAAAAATTAAGGAAAAAAGGGGGAAAAAATATGTTTTTCAAAATTTATCAGCAGGTTTTATTTTTAGGCTCTCAAACACCTTTCATGACTATTTTTTTGAAACTTGTTCAAGAGGTTTCGTTTTGGCCGCATAAATAAAGAAAAATTCAAAACAATTTGTTTTTTTTTACGTTTAATTCGACAATTAGAATGAGAATAATTCCGAGCAAGATTTTCAATGAAATCCGGAAAACCGGGCCGAACAGAAATTTTCCAAAATTTTATATTAAATATCCGGGCAAAACCGGATGAAACCGGGCAATCTGGCAATCTTAGTTTAGATATTTTTTGAAAATGTGTTCAATTCACTTCATTTAAAGAGCTTTTTTTAAAAAAAAATCAGGACAAATAAGGACAATATAAAAATTCACGACAGTCTTTCGAAAAAAAGGTCAAATCTTGATTTATCAGGGCACATGGCGCCTCTAGAGTGGGGTCTCCAGATTAGGGGTGCCAGGTGGACTTGTCAAAAATCAGGACACCGAGAAGAAAAAAATCAGAATTTCTAAAGACACTTTTTGAATGATGGAAATAATCTGCTTAAATTGCATAAATAAAGGCAAATTCACTGTTTACTGTAAACGCTTTATTTTATGTAACAGAATTGAGCAGCTCTTTGACTGGTCTGCACTTTTAATCTGATACTCCGTTTATTTTATAACAAATTTATTCGATGTTCTGATCAATCATCTACGAATTTGGTAGTTTTGATCCTTTTTTGAGAACCAGTGCAATTCAGGTCATTTTGAAAACCATTTTTAAAAATCAGGGCGGTCTCTCGAAATCAGGACAAATCCTTGAAAACCAGAACGCTTGGCACCTCTGCTCCTGAAGCACTGGTTAAAAACAGTTTTTTAAGTTATTTTTTCCAAATCCAATGCATCTCGTGACTGAAAATTTTTATTTACCATATGAAATCGTATGCAAAAGACATAAAAAAAAAATCAGTGTGTTTTAACATATCAAGCCTCTAAAGCAGAGATTCCAAGTCGTTTTGTCAAAAATCAGGACAATATGAGAAGCACAAATTCTGCTTAAATTGCATACATAAAGGCGAAATACTGGTACTAAAAAATCACCATTTCAATATAATCTGAACCGAAGATTAATATCGGTTTAACTATTGTTTTACAGAATAGTGCGATATCCTGATAAATTAACTATAAATTTAATAGCATTTAGGATATTTTTTGAAAATAAGGACAATTTAGTATATTGAAAAAGTTTTTTCAAGCAATCAGGACAAATCAGGACAATTTTAAAAATCAAGACGGTCTTTCAAAAATCAGGACAAATTCTGATTCATCAGGGGACACCTGGCGCCTCTGCTCTAAAGTCAATAACATTATCGTCAGAAAAATGATACCATTGTGCCGGGATGCCATGTCGTTTTGTCAAAAATCGGGACAGCATGAGGAAAACAACAGGGTTTTCAGGACACCACAAGCTCTGTTTAAATTGCATGCATAAAGGCGAAATACTGATACTGAAACGCCTTAATTTATATACTGAGGCGAGCAGAATCTTGTGTTGCCGGCATCACCATTTCAATATCATCTGAACCGAACAATATTATCTGTTTAACTATTCTGTTATAGATTCGTTCGATATCCTGTTAATTTAACTGTAAATTCGATTACAGTTAAGATATTTTTTGAGAATCAGGACAATTCAGTACATTGAAAAACCTTTTTCTAAAAATCAGGACTAATCAGGCCGATTTTAAAAATCAGGATGGCATTTCGAAAATCAGGACAAATCCTGATTTATCCGAACACCTGGCACCTCTGGCATTGTACTAGTTTTTTGACAGTGTTGCTAGATTCTTTCGATGGATAAAATCTTCTCTGTTTTCGTCGCAACAGTTTTTTTTAAATTCCAATTGCTTTGCGGTTTGGAGAAAAGTTGTAGTCAGAGAGTTTTCCAATTAGCTTGATAAATTGCAATTTCAGCATGAAAAGACCGCATTGTAAAAAAAAACTGAAAATCAATTTCCTCCGAACAAAATTCTACATTTATTTTTCAGATAAAAAAAATTAAACATTTTTTTCCAAACAGAAAACTTTCTATGCTTCAAGCAAGCGTTTTGAAATTCGAAAACAGTGTAAAGTTGACACACCTTAGTGTGAGATGTATTCAGTTTGTAGCCAATAGAGTTGAAGGGAAAATAAATTCCAACCTGAAGGGACAGAATGAGATAAAGCAGGAGAAAATTTGAAACGCTACTAAATGGTGGGAAAGAAAACGTTAAGCAACCAAAAAGACTATTTTTGATATGATGGTGATGGGAAAAATATTGATTTAATACAAACAACCCGGGGGCGAAAGCGAACGTGGTAAATTAAATTAAAACAAGAAAAACTTAAATGCATGTATTATACATTCGATATATTTGTGCGCGTACGAGTATGTGTGAAGCGGGTGGCGTTTTCCGTTGATAAGCATCACTTATTTTTTAATTAAATCGAAATTGCCGAACTGGTGCGTGAAAATCGTTTCCCTCACCGAAAAGAGTGGGTTCCTCAATTTGCGGTATTTATTCATTTTCGATGATTAATTTAATGTTTCGTGAAATGATGCAATAACCTTTACCAACTCCAAAAGGGTGTGTCTTTCATATCGGAAAAAATTCGAAAGTAAAAAAAACACTAAATCAGATCGATTTCCAACCGTTAAGGGATGTGTGCGGTACCTGTTAATGGTTTGCATTTACGACGACAATCCGGACACCACATTATCACAACCGGAAAATGGGCGACCCATCAACTGCCTTCTGACTGACCGACCCATATCGGCACATAACTTTCAAGAGTGCATCTCGTGCCGTTCATAAATAAACCTCCCACATTCATTCAGTACGCCACGGCGCGGTCGCTGCGCTGCGTGTGTGCATCGATTAAATCGAATGGCCATTTATGGAACTGTAATTAGACGTGTCCAATTTCGGCGAAAGTGCAAACCAATTATAAATGGACTATGAATTTATGGAAATTTTCAATAATCGAGTGAGACACCCACCGATCAACAGGCGGCGGCGGCGGCGCGAAAACATTTGAGCCGGGCAACCAATTCATTATTGCTAGAGTTTTTGAGCTCTGATAGGTATTCACCGGATGTCGGGTTGAAGTGCAGTTGTTGATTGTTGATTACAGATATCGAAACAGTTTGGTTGAAGCGAATTCAATTGAGATTAAATTGATTTTTTTTCCAAGGAATTGTTGAGTCTCAGATTTATGACTTGAAAACTAAAAAAAAGATTTGAATGGTACACCGAAAAAACTATTCACATTAGCGCTACGTGAAAATGTACATAGATTTTTGCCACCCTGAAAATCATGTGGAACCTACGTGAATTTCAGGTAGCAAACAGAGCTTGCGTAGCAAGTAGAATTCACGTAATTTTCATATGAGTTGTAAGTGAAATCCATCTGAAGCGTACGTGGGGGGATTTGTTCGCTACATGGGGATTCACGTAGATTTCAAGAACATATTATTAACGTAGGTTAACGTTTTGTGTTTTGTTTCGCCCACTTGAAATAAGAAGAATTTGATTTCGAAAAGGAATTTTATTTAGCCGATGAAATCACATAACACGATAGCTTTTCATTTACACTAATACTATTTATAAATATTCCACTTCACTTCACAATTAATTTCACTTTACGACGACTGTCCAGAACAGTTGCGCCTCCATTGCAGTTACTTGACTGACCAGCTGTTCGAGTTCCAGATTCTGTTGGAATAGCAAAACATTTAAAAAACAACAAAAATATTTAAAAATATTCACTACTTACAAATAAAACAGTTTCTCCATCTCCTAAAAAGTTCCCTCAGCACTTGGATCCACGCCATATTGAGAATTGTTTCCCTTCACATAGATTTTACGTGAAAAAACCACTCCAGAGTTACGTGAACATCACATAGAATGTACCAAATCCCTCTGTACTTGGCGGATCATTGGATTTTCACGTAAATCGAATGTGTCTTTGTTTTGACAGCATTCAGCTATGTGAATTTCACGTAAGAATCAAGTGTTTTTTTATTACCTTCTAAGTGCTTCATGTAACTCAAGCAAAAATTCACGTAATGAGTGGCTACGTGAAAATCCAGGTGGATTTAACGTTTTCTTTTCGGATGAGTGTAATGTTATAAATGTACACAGTAATCGGAAATTACCGATTTCGGTTGTTATTTTACCGAATTCCTAACATGTGGAGTTGGTTAATCTGTTCGTTAATTTTTTCATGGCTGAGTCGGCTATTTTCTTCTCCTCAACAAAATCTTATTTGGGGTAAATCTAAGAGTTTCAAAGTATTCAGCCAAACAATTTTCTACTCATAGTAGTGCCTCTGATGTGAAGATGCACTCAAAACTCTCCGTAGTGAACAACATACGAAATAGACGCCCGCCTCGTTTAAATATCGCATGACTGAAGCAACCTGAGGTCGCAGTAGACTACGCGCAATCGCCCGAAGCTGCGCTGCCGGTAGAGGGCGAGCTGGACGAAGCCCCTCTTGAGGACTGTTGGGACAGCCATCAACAGCGCTGCGAAGAACGTCATCGACGAGGAGTGAAGAAATCGCCGCGCAGTAGTGCAATGAGGCACCCGTCGGAACGTGGAAAACCACTGACAGCGGAAAAAATAGCGAGTCCAAATTTTCTGGGAGAAAAAGCGCCACCTGGAGGAGGAGGAGCTCGAGGAGCTGGAGCAGCTGCATCGTGCTCAAGAAACACGAAAGTTCTATCACAAACTTAACGCACCCCGCAAAGGCTTCGTGCCGCAAGCCGAAATGTGCCGGGATAAGGACGGAGACATCCTGACGGACAATCGTGAGGTTATAAAAAGGTGGAAGCAGCCCTTCGATGAACACCTGAACGGCGCACATGAAGGAGATCAAAACGGTGGGGGAAGCTATATCGCCGGCGTAGCCAACGACGAAGAGGATCCACTCCCAACGATGAGGAAGGCATCGCAGCTGAACTTATCAAAATGTGCCCGAACAACCGGTGCCTAAACCGGTGGATGGTGCGGATCTGGGACACAGAACAGCTACCGGAGAAGTGGAAGGAGGGGGTAATATGCCCCATCTACAAGAAGGGCGACAAATTGGACTGTGAGAACTACCGAGCGATCACTGTCCTCGATGCCGCCTACAAAGTGTTGTTACGAATCCTACTCGGCTGCCAAGCGCCACAAGCAAACAGATTCTTCAGAAGTCATCAGGGTGGCTTCATGGAGAGACGATTCACGACGGACCAGATCTTCATACTTCGGCAAATCCTCCAAAAATGCCGTGAATACCAAGTCCCTGCGCACTCATCGACTTCAAAGCCTCATACGACACGATCGATCGAAGCAAGTTATGGAGAACCTTGAACGAGAACGAATCTTCCGGGAAGCTCATAAGACTGATCAAGGCGACGATGGATGGAACGCAGTGCTGTGTGCGGATTTCGGGTGAATTGTCGAGTTCATTCGAAAATCGCAAGGGGCTTCGACAAGGTGATGGTCTATCCTGCATGATGTTCAACGTGGCGCTAGAAGGTGTTATTCGACGAGTGGTGGACGAAATGCGGGGCACGATTTTCAACAGATTCAGTCAACTTATCTGCTTTGCCGACGAAATTGACATAGTCGCCAGATCATTTGCAGCGGTTGAAGAGATATAACACAAACTGAAACGCAAAGCAGGAAGGATTGGATTGAAGATAAACCGAGCCAGCTTGTCCAGTAATAACAAGGTCACGATCGACGGCGACGAGCTGGAGATAGTCGAAGACTTTGTCCATCTCGGCTCACTGGTGACCGCAGACAATGTCATCAGCCGTGAGATCCGGAGGCGAATTATCAGCGGAAGTCATGCCTACTATGGACTCCACAAGCAACTGCGGTCGAGAAAACTTAGCCCCCGCACAAAATGTAACCTGTATACAACGCTCATTAAACCGATTGTCCTCTACGGGCACGAGACGTGGATATTGGTCGAGGAGGACCTGCGCACACTCGGAGTATTTAAGTGACGAGCGTTATGAACCACCTTTGACGACGTGCAGGAGAACGGACTGTAGAGGCGAATGATGAATCACGAGCTCGCGCGACTCTACGGCGAACCCAGTATCCAGGAGATGGTGAAGGCTGGGCGGATACGCTAGGCAGGACATGTCACAGTAATGCCGGAAGACTGTCCTCCAAAACAGGTGTTCGATGCCAATCCGGTAGGAACACGACGAGTAGAGGCGCAACGAGCGAGGTGGTTAGACCAAGTGGAGCGTGATCTGGCGAATGTGGGATGCTCGAGAAGTTGGAGAACGGTTGCCATGAACCGAGTGAATTGAGTGAGAAATATGTTAATCAGGTTATGACGTGAGACGGAACACCAAATAAATAAAAATAAGGAGTGGGTCTGAAAGGTAACCTCAGGAATTCTGCAAGGTGAAGGCTTGATAAACAGACCGGCTACTTTTAACGATTTCTCATTTTTTACATATATACCTACGATCAGTTTCACGAAAAGCAGAATTGAAAATCTCTCTTGGACACCAATGATATCAAATCACTTTAATGCACGGTCAACCAGATCACCTAAATTTTGGAACCCAGTTTCAGATAAATACAGGAAGTAAAGTTGGACTACTTCAAACGCACTGCAAAATGGTAAACAGAACGAAAAGCTTGAATATCAACCCGCTGCTACTAAGTCTTTAGTGAAAGACCAGATTCTCGAGATAACCGTATCAGCCAATTTCAGAAACATGGTGTTTACCCTACGTTCGCGGAAACGCTGTTCAGGAACAGAATACGACTGAACTTTAGGATTAACTTCATCTTCCATGTCGCACTTGCTCACTGTTAATACGGTGGAATCAAATTTCGACCCCATGCACGACATTGAGTCTTTGCTTTGAAGACACCTTGGGATGACAGGGGCAAAAGTGGAACTTGGAGCACTAATTGGATGCACTAATGTCTCAGAAAAAAGGACTCTGGACCCCTGAATGCTCGAAGAACATTCCTTACAGTTCAATCTTAAAGACAAACATGCTAGCACATACCCCATCGGAAGTTCCTCAGGGACTCCTCGTCGAATGTTTTTGCGAAATCAAAGAACAACAGCAGAAGAGAGTCCTGGAATTCTTTAATTTGTTTTAGTATTATTCGTTGCGTTGTAATGTGGTCCACACATGTTATTTCGGATTGGAATCCAGCTTCTAGCCATCTGAGGGTAGCGTCAATCTTCTCCTGAAACCGGATATGTTGCAGTCGCCAAAGACGCTCCAGATCGTTCCAAGAAACGTCTTCGATAAGCAAAGCTGGGAGTTCAGATTCAACGGCGAGTAACACTCCACCAGCAGTAGATTTTTCGCTGTAAAAGGGACTACGACCGCAACGATACAATACATTATCTGGAGAGGGTACGGTCATTAAGCTATGTGTCGGTATAGGCAATCATATCGTAGCAGGAGCACTAAGTAGCAAGCAGATGATCGATCAGGCAGAAATTGACACCAGCGATGTTCTGGTAGAAAATGCTGTAAAAACTAGATCCCCAGAACGATCAGAAGACACGTATACTACGCATAGATAGAGTTTCCAATTACCGAGAACAATGCGGGTCCAATGAAGCTCCAGATCGTCCCAGGAAACGTTTTTGTTGAGCAAAGCTGGGAGTACAGATCTAATGGCAATTAACACTCCACCACCAGTAACCGCATCGAAACACTGCATAAACTGGGCCAACAATCTGACTGGAGAGGGTACGGTCATTAAGCCATGTCTCGGTAAAGGCAATGATATTGTAGCAGAAGTACGAGTAACGAGCAGATAATCGATTAGGCAGGAATTGACACCACCGATGTTCTGGTAGAAAATGCTGATAGAGCTGGCCGATTCAAATGCAGTACCGGAACGAAGATCGCTGATAGTGCAAGCTGGAAACCCCTTTCGCCACAGACGAACCCAGGACCCGGAAGATTGTTGACGCTAGCAGGAAACAGCGCAACTGAGTCGAAGAGATCCGGGGTCTCTGTAGTTCCTACTTCACTGCGTCCTGGTGCCAGGGGACCAGTAGAAAACGCCGAATTTGCGAGGTTAGGAGTGTTTAGCTGGATGCATCTGTCGAAAAATGTTCTCGTCGTAACAGATAATCTGGAGAACCCCATCACCTCCAACGAACTCAGGACCAGGACTGATGACGAAGGGCTCCAAAGTCACCCAAGGGCTCAGGTAGATGAGTCCTGGTGTCGAAACCCGAGAAGCGGTGAGGGCACTTCACTTGTAGACGAGATGTGTTGGTAGTCTTCGTAGGATCAGCGGTTAGGTGAAAATTCATCACACAACGAGAATGTTCTGGGGGAAAATGAAAACTTACCTTGATGAGTAGGTTGGAGGACCCCTTCGTCACGTCGTCACGAACGAAAGGCCGGGACGATAGTTGACGCTGCACACAGGCGTATTTTACCCCAAATCCTGGCCAAAACCTCGAAATTAAAATTTGAGAAAAAATATTTTTTTAACGTTTTTTGACTGTTAGATAGTTGTTGTATATGAGTATTGTCGATTTTAAACCATCGGTATAGTGAGTTCGTAATGACATAACTCGAAACATTAATGTATCAAAATTATGAATTTTGGCTTACAAAATTTGGTGTAAACACGTACAATTACAGACTGCGTAACACGCAGAATAATGTGACTAATAACAAAATTTCTTCTACAAATCTTCAGTTTTAATATGACCAATGAATTGTGGTTGATATTGCGTTCATTTCTTGATAAACACATGTAGTAGAGAAGCAAAACAAAATAGAGCAATGTTTTTTAACAAACCTACATTGTTTTTTACAAATAAGTGTTGAAGTTCATCTTCTGGGCTCCACCGGGAAACATTTCACATAACACACGAATGCTTCTAACTTCCTTAAACATGTCTAAAAGAAAAATCGTGCGCATACTTGCGAACTCGAGCTATTTTCAATTTTAAAATCTAAAAATTTGAACGTTTTTTGTCCCAAATTTTGTTTCAGATAGCGAGCATGCCGTGCGTTTTCTTTGTGTTATACAAACGTTTTTTATTGCGTTTGATTTGTTTGTTTAAAAAATGGTATTTTTAATCATTTCTGATAATTGATCGGCTGGTTTGGTTTTGATAAGGGTGCAGCAAGTGACCCAAAAAGACCAAAATTAAGAAATTTGAAATTTTGGTTGAAAATAACTTGTGTATACTTGAAAACAACGAAAAAAAGATTTTTAATCATTAAAGAGAAAAACAGGTTTCGGCCAACTTTTCCATAGAGTACTCCTATGTGCGCTGGCAGGAAACAGCGTGACTGAGTCGAGAGGCTTTGAGGCCTCCCACCCAAGTACCAAGTTCGGTGCGTCCCAGTGGAGATACCTCAGAAGCGTTGGATGATCCTCCAATAGCAGAAAAACCGTCAAGAAATAATTGTGCAGAGAGGTGGGGTCTCATCGTCGTTGTCAGTTGGAATGGGAACCATGTGACATCAACCTTCAAACCTTCAAGCGTCGACTTTAAGGATACTGGTTAAGTTGTGGACCGACCCGTGTCAAAAACTATCGGTTTGGTAGCTTCAACAGTTGACTGGAAGAGTTGTAGTTTGTACCAATGGGGCAGGAGTCTGAGGCTGACGGTTGAAATTTTTTGGCTGATCCACGAGTTCACGGAACTGTATCCTCGTAGGCCAGGTCGTTGTGCTCAACGTGTATCAAATCTGATTTTATTAGAAACAAATCTTCTAGTGGAGCCATCTACTCCTTTCGGGAGCAACCATTTCACCAGTGAAGTTGTATCCAAACAACGAGAAACTATTTTGTAGACGTTTTCATCGGTAATTTGCGGTTGAAGTCCGGCTAGGTACAGCCACAACTTAGATGCCGGAGGTGGAGGAACATCAAACGGGACTGAAACATCACTAAGATTAATAGACTAAGTTCCAGTCATTGTCGAAGAGACTAGCGATAGTCCATCATTATCACGACGACGCTTGTTATTTGGTGACGGATATGCTTTTGATGTCCGTTCAGTGATGGCATTGCTTCAAAGCCATATCATCGACTTTTTTAGACAAAAAGTCGAGCTGTTATATTAGCTTGTCCAAAACAATATCGGGATATTCGGTATTTTGAGCGGAAGGTCGATCAAGTCATCCATAATACAGCGTCGACATCCCCCGAACGTTTGGATAGTGCAGTCAGGACGGCGGACTCTTTCTCCAGACAATTCTCTGCTTTTTCTGGTGTGCCTCAGGGAAGCCATTTAGGGCCGATTAGCTTCTCAATCTACTTCAACGATGCACGCTCACTCCTCGACCGCCCAAAGCTATGCTTTGCTGACGACCTACAACTATTTTACAACATCAAAGGCCAGGATGATATTGATTTCCTACTAAATATTTTTTAACCTCTTCGCAAACTGGTGTGATATAAATTTGCCTGCCTTTGAATTGCAGTAAATGTGCAGTCGTCAGCGTTTCAAGAAGGCGGCAGCCTTTTTCCGCTGAGAACTTCCTCGGAGATGAGCCATTTGCACGCGTAGAACACATCAATGATCTAGACTGGAAGCTGGAATTCAGGACACACACAAACTACGTTGTTGGCAGAGCCTCGAGAAGTCTTTGATTCTTATTTCGAGTGCCCAAGGACTGCAAGGATGTGTATTGCCTGAAAAATTTGTATTGCAGTATTGTTCGCTCTATCCTTGAATATGCATCAGCTGTTTGGTGTCCCTACTACTTAGACACCTGCCTTGGCAAGACCCGTTTCACTTGCCAAGTTATGAACATCGATGCCGCAGAAACGCAACACGAGCTTCCTTCGTCGCCAATCTCTTGACATCGCGAATTGACTGCCCCACGCTTCTAGAAGCCATTCCTCTAAGACCAAGCCCACCGCAAGTTGCTATTTCGGTCGGTATTTTAGATGTTTTGATTGGTAGCGTTTTTATCTACTTTAGCACCCATTGTTGCGATTCAGGTTGGTATTTGTGTTTGTTTATTTTCTGATAGCGATTACTGGCTGCGTTGCTATCGGGTTGCTACATAACCGCATCCTGTAACAACCTACTGCTCGAATGCAATTTCTCGAATCAAGTTAGCAACTGTTGGTGCGATGATAGGTTGATAAATATGTTGCTGAATGTACTCGAATCGAGGTTTAGCAACCATTGGTGGGCCTGGTCTAAGTGTGCGACCCCGTGGACTAAGAAACCAAGATCTTCGATTGTATGTTTCCATTCGATTGGACCTAACAATAGCGCTATCATCGGTGTTATGAAAACATTCAACCACTTTTCTGAGCACTACGACTTTGACGGTTTCCGTAGTAAAGTTTTAAGTGATTTAAGAACCCTGTAATTAGACTTAGTACTTTTATATTAATTTTAAATCATTATTTCGACCAATATGTGTTCCGTTGATTTGTAATAAATAACGAAAGCGCATAGATTAACCTGGTCCAAAATTCACCGCTTCTGAGAACCACGCAAAGCACACAACCAAAACAAAAACAATCCGTTATAAACACAGGTGTCGGTGCACGGAAACTTAACCGGGTGTTTTCGGTACGGAAGATCGTTTGCCGGGAGATCCTTCACTTTTCACGACTCCGCAAACTAATAAACGTTGGTTCGGATGGCACCAGGACTAATTTCGGGACGAGAATCAACGAAAATCGCGCAAGCAAACTAGCTCACAGAAAGTAAACATCTCACCGTGTAGAAACCTCAAAAAGCTTTGATTAAATGTTGCAATATCCCAAAGACTTCGAGTTTCTCAGCAGTAATGCAATAGATTCCAGACGCTATGTTGGATTTTAATGCGACTAAATGTTGGAAAACATTGTAATTTTCTATCGAAATACCGAGATCTTAAATTTTCTTATACCGTCGTTGAATTAGAAGGAATCTTTCGATTGCTTTGATTCAATTTATTCTTTTTTTATGTAAAAGTTGATGAGACTTCAATAGAATTTTAATAAAGGGATGAACATGTAAAAAAACTTTTGGAAAATTTCATTCGAAAAACATGGTTATCAATTATATTCGTGATTTAACAAATCAATTATTTCAAAACAAAATTCCAAGCTTGAAACTTAAACTTGAAAATCCACATTTTCGACTTTGTTGTGTTTGTGAGCCTACTTGGTTGAATGATTCAACTGAATCAAAGCAATCCAAAAATTTCATTTAATTCAACCACGGTAAATGAAAAGTTCATATACCAGTATTTCGATAGCAACTTACTACAAAACCCAATCTGGATGATGAAGGTAAGTAATTTTTTTTCTTAAAGGTTCGGAAATACTGAACAAGACTTGAAAAGTTTATTGCTTATCCACAGAGTGAAAGAAATTTTAAACAATTCTTAGGAATAGATTTTTGATTATCACATAAAAACGCCGCCCGCTTTTGCAATAATTTAAGGCTGACTTTGAGTTTTTGCTCGTGTAAATCCTCGCTATTCGTAAAACAAAAAGTAAACATCGTCAAGTGTTCGTCCGGAATTCAGAAGCAAATATGGTAACAGAAGGAAAGGAAGCGATAATTTGAGAAAGAACCTCTACAAACTGTTAGTATATTAGACGAATCCTAACCCTAGAGCAAAAAATTAACGTGTTATGAAATGTGAGTTAAATATTGTTATCCCCACTTAACGCGGTCTGCTTCTTCCGGTGCAGCAGCAGCAGTGTCCTCAAAAATATGGAAAGTTATTTTATTGCCGATTATTTACAATTTTTTTTCCCGAATCAAATCATGTGACTGTGCAAAGATAGCAATGTAAGCGTGGAGTGACAACCGTTGGGATTAGCTATTTTTCTCGACAAACAAAAAGAAAATGAAAAAAAATGTACCGTAACGATATTATGTGTTGTTAGGAAATTTTAGAGGAAAGAGAGAAAGTTACCAGTTGAACAAATTGAATTTTTATTTAACACTTTCTATCAGCGACATCCGAAACATCACCTGAAGGAAAGATAGGTCCGAAAATAGCAAAATCATTAAAGAAAAAAAATATTTTTCTCTGATATCAAACAATCTACAAAACCCGGTAAACCAAATCATTTCAGCTAGGATCAAATTTTCATGAACCACATAAACACAAGAATAGTCTAATATAAAAAAAACTTAGTGTATTTATAAGTGGATGTGAGCTATTGCAAACCAATAATGGAAGAACATTGCAAAAACCAAAATCTGTTTTAAATTCATGGAACAGTAATGAGCAGTAAAATCGTTCAGTTTAAAGATGTAGAAAAACGGTAAAATCTTTTTAAAAATTGAACTCTTTTTATGACCTTATAAAATGATAAATTCTAGAGTAAAAGTAAACAAACAGTAAAGACTAAAATACGAAAAAAAACATACATCTTAGACGCACTTTTGTACATAGAATGCAACCACCCACATACACAAACGAAAATCTTGCGAAAAGCTGTATTCATAATGATAAAAATTTACTTCAGAAAACACAAAAAATATATGAATTCTTTGCAAAAACTGTGTAATATTTCACTCACAAATCAGAACCGATAATGCAAAATTTGCACACGCTTACTTTTAAGAGAAAATTCTGCTAGAACACAACATTTTCATCCGTTACAGAATCTTGTCATTTAGGTTGATATAAATAAAGGCAGTCTTTAAAAAAACAATAAAATAATGTACATTTCCTACTGTGTAAAAACAATCAAAAATTTATTTTTAAATTTTGCTCAAACAACAAAAAACCAAACACTATCAGCATAACTGTTTATCATTTGGCCCAGTCTAAATCCTGAATTTCAAATCTGTGGTATTTACAAAGCGCGATTAGTATCAGCATTTGACAAAAAAAAAAAAGATGCAAATCCGAAAAAGAAAGGAAAGAAGAAAACTCATCTTAGCAACATCCAAATGTCGATGTATATTTTTTGATAAGACAAACTTAAGAAACAGATAAAAAAGTAAAATGAACTCAACATTTCTTATCCGATGCACTAATTATGGATATAAGAACAAAAGAAGTAAAAAAAAACAAATCACACTCAAGATAAGACAAACATTAAAAAAAAGATGGGAAAACAAAAATGACACACACACATGGTGGGTATTAGCAGAATGAAACAAACAAAACCAAAATCTGATTTGCTGAAAAAAAAATTCAAGCAAAAACAAGAATGGGTAATCTTAAACTACTATAAATATAAGAAGAACAAAGATAAATCTTCAAACAGAAAAGCGCTAGGGAAAAATCTGTTGTAAGAGCCGATATAAGATTATTATATCTAAGACAATTTGCTGAAATAAAGAAGTATAAAAGAATAAGCTTCTCAAGTGTTATTTTGATGACATTACATGAAAATGGGAAAACTTCAACGTGGTTACTTATTGCTAACTCAATAACAAAATAACTTTCTGGATTGTCTACCAATTTTCCATTTTTTAACTCCCTGCCTATCTGAATTACTGACTCCAAACTGAACTCTACTGAATTCTCAGACCAAAACCTGACACTTGAAATACTAATCTTCAAGATGACAAATTATTATTCTGAAATCAAAATCTACACATGAAAATCAAAACTTGTCAACTTAGGTTCTCAGAAGCAGAACCCAAAACATTAAATTCAGAGCTCACAAACTATAGCAAATGACGTTGATTTCAAAACTCAACAATCAAAACTTTAACCCCAGACAAAAGCCTCAGAATTTATGACACAAACGTTGTACTGAGAATCCAGTATTCAGGACTTAGAACTACACTGAAAGAACTTTTCACATGAACACTACGTGAAAATGTACACGGACTTATTTCAACGTGAAAATCACGTGGAATCTACGTGAAATTCAGTAAGCTGAAATAGAGCTCGCGAAGGAAGCAGATTTCACGTATATTTCAAATGTGTTGTGAGAAAAAAAAAACGTAGATCAAATGTCAACACTTATTGAGTTACTCTGATGACTCAACAGAAGTTATCAAATATTGGCATACAATTTTCCCACTGATTATAGGTAGGCCGCAATAAACACCATATTTTTCACAACCAACTCCAAGATTTGGAAGCTCTCTCTTCTTCAAGCTCAAGCTGTACACGAGGAGATTTGCAATCATAATACCTGATTTGTTGACTTCAAATTTCATTGCTTATTTGAATCGCAAAAAATTATAATTATCACGAAAGCCATCATCTATCACCCCGCCTACTCTCTCTCGCTCTTTACGGCTGTAGAATAGGGTGTCCCAAAATTGCATAACTTCTGGGAATCTGGGTACGCACTCTCCAAATGGTAGATCAGGACGTGGAGAACAAACTTTTGTATGGGGTCGACTGAAAAAATCATGTTTAGAGGTTTTTTTGACCAAAAATTTTGCATTCAACTGAACAAAATGTGTACCAAGCATAAATATATTTGATACTTATGTTATCAAAAGATGCGAATTTTTGTGCACTTACACCTAACTCAACAAAACATGTTGTTTTCATTATCGAGTGGAGAGCTATTCACGGTTTAATCCTTGATAAAAATCACAATTTAGGATTATTTTTTAATTTATTTATCAAATTTGTCTTAATAAATACCTACTTTAAAATTAAAATACTAGCAAAAAAGACTTGGATGGTTTAAGTTAATTATCAGAAGGTCTATGCCAAATTTGTGCGGAATCGGACAACATGAAAACGTTGCACTGAATCTCAAGTGTGAAAGGGATTCTGAGACATAGTGTTCTAAAGAAGCATAAAAACTGGGTTATCTTCAAATAATTTTTTCTTTACCATTCGATTGCCTAATTAAGTAGATTTCATTATAATTTCAACAAAGACTAACATTTCACTTGAAGACTGCAACTCGATTGGACTGAAAACAAAAAAGTTATGGCTGATCAAAGATTGAATTTTGGTCGCAAATTGTCCTGTAAAACGCAATGAGTAAAATGTACTCATTGTGTGTTAAACGACAATTTGCCACCAGAATACAATCTTTGAACAGCCATAACTTTTTCGTTTTAAATCCAATCGAGTTGCAGTTTGCAGGTGAAATGTTAGTCTTTATTGAAATTTTAATAAAATTCACATAACTAAGCAATCGAATGGTTAAGAAGAAAAAATATTTGAAGAAAAACCAGTTTTTTATGCTTCTTTAGAACACTCTGGCTCAGAATCCCTTTCACATTTGAGATTCAGTGCAACCTCTTCCTGTTGTTCGATTCCGCTCAAATTTGGCATAAGGCCTTTTGGTGATTAACTTAAACCATCCAAGTCTTTTTTGCTAGTATTTTGATTTTAAAGTAGGTATTTATTAAGACAAATTTGATAAGTTAAATGAAAAATATCCTAAATTGTGATTTTTATAAACGATTAAATCGCGAATAGCTCTTTACACGATGATACAAACAACATGCTTTATTGAACAAAGTTTGAGTGCACAAAAATTCGCATCTTTTGATGGCATTGGTATCAAAAATATTCAAAATTTTGTTCATGAAAATAGCTTGCTTATTTTCCATTTTAGTAAAAATTTTATTCATTTTTCATTTTGAACGATTTGTATTTGATTTAAACAAAATTAAAAAAATGTATAAAATATATAAACTTTGTGAAAATTTTTGAGCCCAGAATTTATTTAAAATTTAATATTTTGAAAATGGTCTTTTTTTAAAGATCGCGTTGGCGGAACCTTTAAACACGATTTTTTTTCAGTCGACCCCATTAAAAAGTTCGTTCTCTACATCCTGATCTACCATTTGGAGGATGAGTACCCAGATTGCCAGACATTATGCAATTTTGGGACTCCCTACTGTAGAATCATATCACATGTATCACATTATCTAAACCTACTACACTTTCTGCCAACTTGCGGTTTTATCTCCTTATATTTTTTTTTATTTTCATATCCTCTACCAGCAGCTCGAATATTAGGAATTACAACAAAAAAATCATCTTAGCAAGCCCTGATTTTCTTTGACTTCGTCGCATGCTGCACAGGCAACCCGGTTGCGTACGTGTCACTCTTCAAACTTAGAGACGTAGGTCTGTTGAAATCATGCTTGGAGTCCTAGATGCCACACCTACCGATTTTTTGATATTCATAACGATTTTTAGGCAAATTTTTATCCAAGAATCGGTATATTCGATTTTTGAAAATTTCGTTCTGACAGTTTTTTTTGTACTATAACTCTAACTTTCGTTTTGCTTTTTTTTTAAATTTCAATAGAACTCTAGTGCCTATTTAACTAGCAAGTCTCAGAGTATTCGAAAAATCGAAAGTATCATTGTCTTCTTTGTCAACTCTCTTGAGATCGAATTTCGATTATCAGATAACATGGGATAAATAAAATTAGGAATTTAGGAAAAGTGTACGCTCTTGATAAATAGCATAGGTGCACAAAATTTAAAAAAAACTCCGTTGTTTTTATATAACTTTTGAAAACTGATAAAAAATGTTTTAAAATTTGTGTGCTGTTTTAGCAAAGTTCTAAAACATTACAAATATTTTGAAAATAAAAAGTTTCACTCAACAATCCCGGAGACCACGAGTAATTTTGATTTCAAAGGAAATAGTTATGGAAGTTTTTATATCGTTATTTTTTTTCTACACCACAAAAAACGAGAATATTGACGAAGTTTTGAAGAAATTTTAATCAGAAGTAAATTTTTGATATTTAAAAAAATCAATTAGTCAAATCGTTTCGCAGTCTTCAACAAAGTTGTTAAATGATTTATGATCTATAATATCAAATACTCAAAACCTTTCTTGAATGATGTGAGAAATAGCCAATTATCCAATTTTAAAAAATTGTAGGAATTATTTTTTCATCAACGTTGCATTTCTGAAACAAGAACATCCAGGCAAGATTTGGGTCCATTATGTAGAATAATAATCTGGTTCAAAATCAGCACCAAAAATTCTGTTCCCCTGTGTATGTAAGTATGAAAATGCTAATCGATAAAAAAGTTTAGAGTGAGTAACACAATAAAGTCTCAGTGGACTGTTTTTTTAACAGGAAATATCATGTTTTAAATCGCGATATCAGCAATAAAACATTTTTTTTAAATATTATTTCAATAGAAATGGCTTTAAAAGTTAAAAAAAATCGGTATTAATATTGATTTTTAAAATTTTCATACCGAATACAGATTTTTTCGGCCTTGAAAATACCGATTTTAATGTGGCATCGCTGCTTGGAGTTGTTCGAATGGCACATTGGAAATAAATTTTCATTAAAATGTTTCAAATTTATTACATTTCTAGCCGAACCCCCGTTTTGCACACGATTTCTGCATTTTCACTAAATTTTCAGCCGTTATTCCAATATTTCTCCACACTGGTAGAGAAAAAATTTCCTTCGAACTTTTTACCATCAAGTCACCATTCACCGCCCAGACACAAATAAGACCTGTGTTCTGTGTCGGCATCATTGTTCGACCATTTCACTGAAAAAACATCACTTAATTATGCTAACTACAGCCAGAAATAAAATGTTTGGTTCTTGGTTTCCGGTCAAATTGTTGAATTCGACGCCTGTTAGCGAACTAGGCATTACTGTACTCTTAGGGTAAAAAGGGTTTTCGTTCACTAGTTATTGCCTATTTGACCTAAAATCGACTTGAAATGATAGTTTTATTTTCGTAGAATAGATTTGCATCGGAAAATATTCGATTTTTTCAATAATTGTTGTTTTTTGAAGCGTTTAGTGATGGGCGGTAATTGGTGTATAAAAAAAGTTTGGGTTCCTAATGACCGGTTACGCAGAATTTTTTTGTTTTCAACGCATGTATTGTGTGAAATGTGTAAATTGTATGAAGCATTTAGTTGGATTATGTTAGAAAATGATGTTTTATCGCTGAAAGTAACTGGTTATTTGAGTCTGTTTGCCGGGAATCATCATTTTGTCAGTCAATGCACTTTGTTAAAATTTGTACTAAATTTGCGGGAAAAATTTCACGAAATGTATTCTCTCCAGATCCAAAATACGGTTTTGACAGCTTGTTACATGGAAAATACTAGAAAGAACAATTTCCGGGTTGTAAGAAAGTTTTTTCCTTAAGAAAATATTATCGATATCCAAAAAAGTCGAGTGGGCGGTGATAGGGCCAGTTGGACACCCCAAAGTTTAGTTAATTATTTTGAAAGGCGTGCATTTTTCGCATTCCACTAATTTTTTTATTGAAATAAGATCAGTTTTGAGATGTATTGGAAAAGAAAGCGAATAAAAATCTGCCGTCGTTTTTTTATTACACATGTTTGAAGTTGAAAAACCGCTTAACTGGACGCTAGATGGTGACATGATGGTAGTTCGCGTAAAAAGATTTTGCAAATTTTCGAAGATATTCCTTATTTCCTTATGAACTCTTGAAATGTAGTTGAGATCGAAAGTGAACACATCGAGTGATTGTGTCTCAATAAATTTATCCACATGCCTGAATAAATGGCCGTAAGAACGAAGAGGGGGAAGAGGAGGTTGGGGGTTAAACTCCTCCTTTAGAATCCAGAAAAAGCTAGTGATGTATTCTACTCTACACTCAAAATTTAAAATCCTTATCAAATTTTTTATGAGAAAAGTTATTCAAGAGTATCAATATTGATTCAAAACCTTTAACCAAAATGTAGAAAATTAATCCCAAGTTAAGAATTCTGTCATAGGTTTTCAAAATTTTCTCACTTGGTGATGTTGTTAAATGTTTATTCAAAGAGGGTTTAAGTCTTTTACAGCTACCCTCCCTTATTGGTCGAAATTAAAGTCAGAAAACTTTATTTCAAATGAGAATTTATTGAATCAAAGCAATCGAAAGATTCCTTTCAATTCAACCACGGTAAAAGAAAGGTTCAGATACCGGTATTTCGATAGCAACTTACCATCTTCTTCAGTGAGCGTTTTCGATTTCGATTCAATCTAATCTACACTCAGAAAAATACTATTATAGTTACCATGAGATTGTATCAAGAGCTGGCGCCAAATGAAAAAAACCATTCAAATTCATAAGAATGTCTTATGAAGCGAATGAACTTTCAAATGAACACCTTCTCCAATGAGAGGCCTTTTCTCCTATTTTTCATAAAATGTTCTTAAAAAAACTGACAGAATTTCGTAAGACTTTTATGTGAAACAATTCTACACTCTAAAACGCGGTTCACAAGGTGCATCTTATGAAAATTATAATAAGAATTTGCCTGAGTGTATGGGGAAAAAGTTCATTTTAAATCGATCAATTTTTTAACCTTTGTCGTAAAAACAGATTAAAGTGTTACCTGAATAAAAGTTTTCAAAATTTATTCTATTTATTTTATGAACATGTAAAGCATCACTGGAAAACTTTAATGATAAGAACGATTTAAAATTATTGAACATTTCCGTTGGTAGCTGAAATTGTTTATACATCTTAAAAAATTCAAAGATTTACTAGAGTTTTCAATTATTCAACTACATTATTTTTATTTTCTATCGGATACGAAAAAAAAAAAATTGATGAACGTTTCAAGGCATACACTGCCGGCCAAAAGTTTGGGATCACCCGCTAAAAAACATGCAAATTTTGATCGTGCATATCTCAGCCGTCTTAGGACATATTGCAAATCTTCTGAACTCATTTGAAAGATAATGAGCAATAGCTATTTCGGAGTTATTTTGCCCAGAAATAATGTTTTAGTTTTGCACCTAAAACTTAACCTAAAGTTAGAGCATTTTCAAAAAAACGCACTCAATATTCAAAGCCGATCATCTCGCGATAGGGTGGACCAAAATTCAAAATTTGAGTTGCACTAGAATCCTTATTCTATTTTTCTTAAAACACAATCAAAAAAATTTGTGCAAAAATTTAAGAATGTACTATTAATTAATAAAATAGACACTTAAGTTATCGTCCAAAAGTTTGGGATCACGCCTAGTATGTTGTATCGACCAAAAGTTTGGGATCATTTTTTCAAAAAACATGCAAATTTATCTCATTAATATCTTACTCATCTAACATCGTATTGCAGATCTGAAGTGTGCATTTGAAAGCTTAGGAATTGTTATTTTTTCATAAATTCATTAAAAAATTATATTTTAAATCCATAACCATAAAAAATTCACAATCATAAGTGTGAATTTTCAAAAAAACAATTAATTTCAAGTAAATTGTTTATGGTTATCACTTTAAAATATAATTTTTGTATGAATTTATGAAAAAACAACAATTCCTAAGCTTTCAAATGCAGCCTTCAGATCTGCAATACGATGTTAGATGAGAAAGATATAAATGAGATAAATTTGCATGTTTTTGGCCGATACACCATACTGAGGGGTGATCCCAAACTTTTGAACGCTAACTTAAGTGTCTATTTTATTAATTAAAAGTACATTCTTAAATTTTTGCACAAAATTTTTTGATTGTGTTTTGAGAAGTATAGATTAAGGATTCTAATGCAACTCAAATTTTGAATTTTGGTCCACCCTATCGCGAGATGATCGGCTTTGAATATTGAGTGCGTTTTTTTGAAAATGCTCTAATTTTAGGTTAAGTTTTAGGTGCAAAACTAAAACATTATTTATGGGCAAAATACCTCCGAAATAGCTATTGCTCATTATCTTTCAAATGAGATCAGAAGATTTGCAATATGTCCTAAGACGGCTGAGATATGAACGATCAAAATTTGCATGTTTTTTTGCGGGTGATCCCGAACTTTTGGCCGGCAGTGTATAGCCTGATGCGAGATGCTTTAATAACAAACTTCAAATGGAGTGTTTTCAGTGTTTCCAAAACATAAAAAATCATACTTTTACCAGGTTTAAATAAACTTCACCCCTAAACCTCGCGAAAGAGACCTGTAAAGAAAAATAATTGTTTATACTAGAGGCAAAATTTTCTTTTGATAGCAGCCAGAATTGTTGACGCTAAAACTCGAATTGCAAAAAGTATAACTATCACATTAAAGTATCTGCAACGAACATCGTCAGTTTCAGTATATCGCCTCACTCAATCGAGAGCTGATATAATTTTACGGCACAATCCATAAAACCTAAAACTGAAATCACTCACCTTATCTGATGGAAAGAGCCAGTCTGCAGAAGTCTTTTCCCTTCCAATCCAGAAGAGTCGTTTAATGAAGTCATTTTACTTTAGCACCCCCGAATCGGCATGCCCCGGGAAATAACTGTGATATAATTGCCGGATTTATAACCCTTTTCCCAAAATGTAATTAAATTTTTATTTGATCGCTTGCCGACCGGTTAAGAAAAAAAAGTATACAAATTACAGTTTCGTGGAAGGGGTAGAAAAAAAAACGAAACAAAAATAGCTTCAGCCAAGCGTGGAGAGAATTCGTCGACAATTAGCAAAATTTATGAGTGTCTCGGAGAATTTCATTCACCTGTCGGAAGGGTGTGAGTCTTTTTTCAGAAACCTGGCGTTGATTTACGGATGGACAAAATTTTTTCACACTAAAGACCACTTTTTGTTGAAAAGAGAGTTGGTTTTATTGCGCCCGATCTTAAGTTGACCCGGATTAATTATCCCGTTTGGGAAAGATTGATTTTTTTTTTCAAGAAGACCGGTTTCTCTCAAATTTAAAGGATGAATGAACGAAGATATCTAATGATTTCAATCTCCTCGAGGTTGCGTGTGGAAGTTTAAAGCTTTTCAATGGTATCAGTTGAAAAATTGAAATTTTTAAGACACATTAAAAAAAAGCAGATTGCTTCTGTAGGCCCCAAACTGTAACGCCCAATATATGGCAATCAACAGTGTAGAAACTTTTCAAACAAACACCTGCAAAACAAACACCAAAAGTGGGGAGCCTTTTCTTCAGCTACCGTGACAGGAAGTTGGTCGGTTTCTGTAAAACCATAGAACGAAAACTTTTTCCAACATCTTGTTTAAGTATTTCCGCATTGCCTAGAGTCATGCGGAGTGTAAGACAGTGGGCCAGCGAAGCATTTCATGGTATGGAATTAGAAGATTTTAAGATGTTTTTACGTAAAAATTCCGATGAGATTGAATGAACGGTAAACATTTGAAGATCTTTTAGCAAACTTTTTTCGACAAATGTTCATGGCAACATTTTTCCAGCGAATTTGAAACTTTTCGGATCAAACCAGCGGGAGTGATAAATTTAAAAGCTTGCCATCACCGAGTCGCAAGAATCTCTAAGCCAAAGAAAAAAAATGAGCAGAAGGGAAAACTTTTTCCCAAAAAATAAAATAAACCGGAACCATTCCCACCATTTGTTCATTTGTTTGTTCGTTTGTTTGTTTTGGCAAACAGGGCTCATATTCTAGGCTAATATTCTCAAGCCGATTGCCATGGCAGGTGTTGAAGAAAATTGCCATTCCCCAGTCCCGGGTTTTTCCCATCTTGTGAAGCACCTGATAAAATCCTCCTGAACCGCACAGCAACAACATCACCGGTGTGTAGAGGAAACTTACGGTTTTCTTTCGGGTTTTTCTTTGCGGAGTTCCAACAGTGCTAGGAACCAGGAAGCTGCCTGGAAGCAACCAGCCGCAAATGCTTGAAAAGCCACAATCTTGCCCAGCTGGAATTTTTCGCTTTCCATTCCACTGGCACCAGATTCAGGATAAAGTTTTGTTTTGCTCCACTACTGGAATGAGACCAGCTGATAGAATTGTTGACTCAAGAACTCTTGAGATGATTTGAAGGAGATTGTTGAGAAAAGCAATTTTTTGTATAAAATTTTAGAAGAAAAAACAGTTTGTGAAATTATTTAGTTCATAAATAAAATACAGAAATGTTAGTTGCAACAGCATAACAGCTTAATTTTTTCCAAGTGTTCGTTCTCGGCTTCTTTACTAACCAGTAAGAGGTGTTTTTGTTTCTCGCATATAAATCATTGATTTTTTTTCGAAATCTTATTTTCCGCTTTAATGTTATGAGTTTTAAATTTTGAGTTCTGAGCTTCATCACACGGTTTCAGAGCTCAAATTATGAGCATGCAATTTTGTTTTCCGTAAAAAGTTTTCAAAGTTGGATATTCTCAGCCCCGATTTAAAAGATAATTATTTGCAGATAACAAGAAAAGAGCTCTTTACATCAAGTTTCAAATTTTGAGTTCAATTTATTGAGTCTCAAGTAGTGATTTCTGAGTTTTGATTTATTGTTTATGGAGTTTTGAGTTCTAAGTTCTTAGTTCTGGAGTTTAAGTTTATATAAGGATGCCAGATTGCTCGGTTTTATCCGGGTTAGACCGGATATTCAATATTATTTTTGAGAAAAGTTCGGTCCGGCCCGGTTGCCCGGGTTTCATTGAAAACAGGCTGGATTTTGCCCGGATTTATTCGCTTAATTTGCCAAAATCAAACAAAAAAAACAATTGTGTTGCCAATTTCTCTAATTTATGCGCCGAAATCTAAATTTTCCGAGCATTTTTTTTTAATATAATATTGAAAGTTTTTTTAGAAGCCTAAAATGCGATTTTAAATAAACTGATGAGTTCCAATGAAAAATTTGGTTTTTTATTTTTGTGAAGTAATTCCTGGATTTTCAACAACTTTAACCAGATATTGCCAGGATTTTTGGTCGATAATTTCGAATCAAATGCGCGGATTTTGCTAGGTTTTTAAATAAAATTGCCAGGATTTATCAGGCCCGTATACATACGTGCTGAAAAAATTCTTGCAACCTTAGTTTATAGTTCTCGGAAACCTTTCAGAAAATTGTTCTACATTTTAATTTTTCAGTTCAACGTTCTGATGACAGTATTCGCAGCGGTTCACAAATTTTATCAAGAATTTTCAAAGAAAATTTCAATAATAAAGGGTCGAAAGCCATATAAAATCAAAATAAGGAATTTCAGACACAAAATGCAAGAATTTAGATATTTTTTTTTAAGATTTTCATTTTTATTTCAATCAAAATTGAAAAAAATGACAAAAATGACAGAAATGACCAAAATGACAAAATAACAAAAATTACAAAAATGACAAAAATGACAAAAATGACAAAAATGACAAAAATGACAAAAATGACAAAAATGACAAAAATGACAAAAATGACAAAAATGACAAAAATGGCAAAAATGACAAAAATGACAAAAATGACAAAAATGACAAAAATGACAAAAATGACAAAAATGACAAAAATGACAAAAATGACAAAAATGACAAAAATGACAAAAATGACAAAAATGACAAAAATGACAAAAATGACAAAAATGACAAAAATGACAAAAATGACAAAAATGACAAAACTGACAAAAATGACAAAACTGACAAAAATGACAAAAATGACAAAAATGACAAAAATGACAAAAATGACAAAAATGACAAAAATGACAAAAATGACAAAAATGACAAAAATGACAAAAATGACAAAAATGACAAAAATGACAAAAATGACAAAAATGACAAAAATGACAAAAATGACATAAATGACAAAAATGACAAAAATGACAAAAATGACAAAAATGACAAAAATGACAAAAATACAAGACGTTGAAAATAAATTAAACTGGGTTCTACCAACATCACAAATCTGTATGAAATACCCCGTAAAATGGAATTTGTCACCAGCGAGAATCAATTGGGAGATGTTAGAATTTCGAAAGAAAAACTTATCAAATTTCATAGTACAACAACATTTCCAGAATCTTTCCAATCACAAGTTTAAAGATCACATAAAATGCTTTACTGATGGTTCTAAAAACGACTCTTCGGTTTCTGCAGGAATTTTTCATCCCAACAATACTATCTCCCAATCATTTTCACTCCCAAATTACCTTAGTATCTTTTCTGCTGAGGCGTACGCTATAATGTTGGAATCTAAAAGGATAGAAAAAACAACCTTACCGCATGTCATCTTCACTGATTCAGCTAGCGTCTTGCTAGCCTTAGAATCACGTGACTCTCGACATCCGTGGATCCAAATCATAAAAAAAATTGTCAGGGAAAATCCACTTATCGAATTGTGTTGGGTCCCTAGTCACAGAGGTATTTAAGGGAATGAACAGGCCGATCTCGCAGCTAAAAATGGTTTGAATCTCGATGTCCGCCCTATGTCTACCCCTAAACAAGATATCTTAAGAGAGATTCAAAGAAGAATCTGGGAAATTTGGAATGATGAATGGGTTAGAACAACGCAAAACAAATTACGGGAGATAAGAAATACAAACTGGAAATACTTTACCAAATCTAGACGAGAAGAAGTGGCATTGCGACGATTAAAAATTGGGCACACATGGGAAACTCATCACTTCCTTATTGACAAAAGTAGCGGGGATTGTGAGGTTTGTGGAGAAAGGAAAACTGTGAAACATCTTCTGATGGATTGCAGAATATACGAACTGGAAAGGAAGGAATGTGAAATTGGATCAACAATAGGAGATATTTTGGCGTATACTGAAGAAGCAGAAGAAAAATTATTAAATTTTATTAAAACAAGTGGTTTGACAAAAAAATTATAAAAATGTTAGTAAAGTTTATAGTTTTGTAATTGTAGTTGTAAGAATATTTATATGTAACTAGCTGACCCGTTGTGCTTTGCTACACCTTCCGGAAATAAATGTAATTTGTAAAAATTTATTCAAATTTGGATTTTAGAGAGCATTTTTTTTTAATCAAACCTCATCATACTTCAGAACCGACAACTTTGAAATGAGAGCTCCAGCTGCAGTTCTGAATTGCTATTCAAAGATGGTATATATTATTTACTGAAACTTGATCTCTAAACTCGTTTTTCAAGATCTGAAATTTGTACTCTGTACCCAAAAAAAAACCTTTTAAATATGGTTCCTTCTTTGAAAAGCTCTTAATCTTAAATTTACATGGGAGCTCTCCCATCTTTTCAATTTTGTCCCCCACTGCTTGAAGAAGGTAGGCAAATTTAACCGGCTCGATACCCAAACAGTACTTATCATGGTAATGAAAAATATATTAAATTAGTTATGTATTAAATACAGTGCAAATTTTTTTTTTAAATATAATTTTCTAAGATAAACATATAAATATTTAAAAAAAATATCAGTTGCATCACTAAATAAGTTCTCAGCGTTTTTTTAATTTTCTCTTTGAAAGTCAAATATTCAAAAATGTAGGCAAAAACAAATTTCTAAGTTTACATTTGTCCTGTATATTGGGGCAAGTGTCAATGCAAAGCTTATTAACAGATGCGTCAGAGTAATGGCTTTAAAATGGATTTAATACGAATTCCTGTTTTTTGTTCTATCAAGTACTGATAGATCTGCAGTATTCCTGCAATATAAATTTATGTTTGTTACTCCACTTTTAACGAATGCTGTTCAAAGGGAATGACCTTCATTTACAAAGACATTTAAGAATTTTCGATATCCGCTGCAGTTTCAACATTCGGAATACGCCTTCTGGTCTTTCCAACATATTGAATCCTTTTGAAGATGAATTTCTAAAAAGTTCGACGTTTGCCCTTGCCGCACCGTGTAAGTTGACAGGAGGGAATATTGTTTTTAACACCTTAAGGGTAAACTTCAAATTTCTCTAAAAAATTTTGCGTCCAGTTGAATATCAGTTCTAAAGTCTCGCTTTTCAAAAACGAAGCGGATCAAAAGTCTCTTTTATGCAGCCATGTAACACAAAAACACTTTTCATGTTAAGTACGTACTTGAATTGGTATGTAAGCACAAAGTACGATGTTTTTTTCAGTATTATTTAAAATAAAAAGCTCCCATTTTCATTTCTAAATTCGTTTCAGTTGTGTATTTGGGCCGAAGTAACAATTTCTAGAAGAAAACCTAATTTTTAATTTTTTTTTAACAGAAAAAGTTGATCGTTTGAACATGTTCTAATGTTCCTTGAATGAAAAGTCGAATGCTACCTTCATTAACACGAACTAAATATGGAAGTGTTTTTGCAAATCTTTCAATTGGTTTTGATTCGATTGATAAAATACCAATCCGTGTCACATCTAGGCGTCATTTATTACCACGTGCTGTGTACAAATCAAATAAGCAAGAAAAAACACATCTAGGTTGCATATCGCCCACGTGTTTGAGAAACAGGCGCCTTATTGTTAAATTTTCCAGCAATCAATGAACAGTGTGCTTTGGTTACTATCCTCTTGCGACGACGTTTGCTCGCCCATGGAGACGAAAAACAAACTACAGGTTGAGAAATACGCGCCAAAATATTCCTACTGATCAGTATGCTATGCCTGGGTTACTTTCCTTTCGCGACGCCTCGACCATAGAGACGAAAAACAAACCGCCCAAAGGAAAAAAAAAATCTCAAGAAAATGGATGTCATGACTTTAAATTGTTTCGAAAAACTACAAATTTTGTATGGAAGCCTCTC